>NC_041385.1:615419461-615518640 GCF_002162155.2 Triticum dicoccoides
AGTGCGGGCTTGGGTGCTGGAGCTCGAGCGCGCAGGGACGGATAAGCAGAAGAGGAAGAATGCATGAATGGAAAGGGCGGATTCTTATCCCCTTATATGGGCAGCCAAAACTACGAGCCCCCATCGGCCTAATAAAACTCGCTTATCTCGCAAGCGCCGCGGTTAATGGCGTGGTTGGGTTACCCACGCCCGTATTGATGAGAATCCCGAAATAAGGGGACACGATCTCTGCTTTGACAAGACGTGCCAAGGAAACCGCCTCGCTAAACGTGCTGGGGTGGAACAGTAAGATGAATAAAAGCCTGGCAGTGGCATGATGTCACGCTGCGGAATACGTCAGCAGATTAGATTGATGCAAATATTATTCTCTCTACGGTGGAATGTGGAACTTATTTTGCAGAGTCGGACACTACCCTGGTGTTCAACATCTTCTATGGAATATTCGGAGGAGGAACCCGCCTTGCAATGCCGAAGACAACTTGCACGCCGGACTCGTCGTCATTGAAGCCTGGTTCAGGGGCTACTGAGGGAGTCCCGGATTAGGGGGTGTCCGGATGGCCGGACTAAGACCTTTGGCCGGACTCCCGGACTATGAAGATACAAGATTGAAGACTCTGTCCCGTGTCCGGATGGGACTTTCCTTGGCGTGGAAGGCAAGCTTGGCGATACGATATGAAGATCTCCTCCCATTGTAACCGACTCTGTGTAACCCTAGCCCTCTCCGGTGTCTATATAAACTGGAGAGTTTTAGTCCATAGGACGAACGACAATCATACCATAGGCTAGCTTCTAGGGTTTAGCCACTCCGATCTCGCGGTAGATCTACTCTTGTACTACCCATATCATCAATATTAATCAAGCATGAGTAGGGTTTTACCTCCATCGAGAGGGCCCGAACCTGGGTAAAAACATCGTGTCCCTTGTCTCCTGTTACCATCCGCCTAGATGCACAGTTCGGGACCCCCTACCCGAGATCCGCCGGTTTTGACACCGACAGCTGGCGTTACTAGTAACACCCTATCTTAACTCACATTGAACCCTGTGTAAGGGAGGTCTGAGAGGGTCTTGGCGCACTCTATATAAGCCACCCTCCTCCTCTGGCACAAGGGTTCGCACCCCTTGTAACATTCACACATATCCGGTCGACACAGCCTTAGGGCACCGAGACGTAGGGCTTTTACCTCCTCGGAGAGGGGCCTGAACTCATAAACTTGTCTGTACAATCTCACTGTATCTAGGACCTTTCCTCCTCATACGTAACCCCTATTCTTACTGTTAGACTTACTCCCACGATAGTGAGTAAGCTGTACGGGCAAACCGGCAGATGTTGACAATGGAGGTCTTGCAGCAGCGGCGGCAGCGGCGGGGACCTTGCTAGGGTTTCTCGCGAGGGAGGGCGTGTGTGTGTGTGCGCGCATGCTCGAGGAGGTTTTGGTGTGTGTGTGTGTGTGTGTGTGTGTGTGAGGGGAGTGTGTTTTAGGAAATGACGCTGGTACTGAAAATTTTACTACACGAGAGTCAAACGCGGGAGTGAAATGCCGGGGCTATTGAAAATTTTGATGATGGTGCATCGCACACGGTCCGGAGATAACAACCGTGGGTTATGAAACAGAAAAACCCTCGAGACGGGCCATATTTTCTAGGAGAAGGCGGGATTGGGAACAAGAAACATCGCACACGGTCCGGAGATAACAACCGTGTGTTATGAAACAGAAAAACCCTCGAGACGGGCAGATATTTTCTAGGGATGCCGGCTGGATTGGGAATAAGAAACATCGCACACGGCCCGGAGATAACAACTGTGTGTTATGAAACAGAAAAAACCTCCTTGAGGTGGGCAGATATTTTCTAGGGATGCAGGCGAGATTGAGAACAAGAAACATTGGACATGGTCCGGAGATAACAACTGTGTGTTATGAAATAGAAAAGCCCTCAAGGCGGGCAGATATTTTTTAGAGGTGGAGCCTTGTGGAGCCCAATGTACTGTGCGGATGTGTGCGTGACAGGGGCACCAGTGTGGCACACAGTTAGTTTGAGTGAACCATGTCTGTTGCATCACCGACTTGTCTAATGTTCATAAATTTGGCGAAAAATAATGCGGGAGAGGGTCAGAACACGAACACACTTGCATGTGGACCAAATTTATGTATGAAAAGGGTGGTTTGATTTTAAAATACCAAATGCAACTTCGATGTCGCACCTATCTCGCAAAGCACACGGTATTGCTTGCCCCCCTCATGTCGACACAAAGGGAATTCTATGCTATGAATGCATGCCCCCCCCCCAACCGAGGCTCACCTAGCAAAGTGTGAAGTAGCTAGCAGCCCCCTTCCCTCCCTCGTGTCGGCACGAAGGGAATCCTAAGCTATGAATGGATCCCCCCGAACCGTGGTTCACCTAGCAAAGTGCGAAGTAGCTAGCAGCCCCCCTCATGTCGGCACGAAGGGAATCCTAAGCTATGAATGCATGCCCCTGATACGTCTCCAACGTATCTATAATTTTTGTTTGTTCCATGCTATTATATTACCCGTTTTGGATGTTTATGGGCTTTACTTTACACATTTATATCATTTCTGGGACTAACCTACTAACCGGAGGCCCAACCCAAATTGCTATGTTTTTGCCTATTTCAGTGTTTCAAAGAAAAGGAATATCAAACAGAGTCCAAATGGAATGAAACCTTCGGGAGCGATCTTTTTGGAACAAACGTGATCCAGATGACTTGGAGTGGAAGTCAAGAAACAACCGAGGCAGCCACGAGGGTGCCCGGCGCCCCCTAGGGATGTGCACGCCCCCACCCTTGTGGGCCCCTCGGGCGTCCACCGACCTACCTCTTCCTCCTATATATACCCATGTACCCCGAAAACATCAGAAGCGACCATGAAAAATTGTTTCCACTGCCGTAACCTTTTGTATCTGTGAGATCCCATCTTGGAGCCTTCGCCGGTGCTCCGCCGGAGGGGGAATTTACCATGGAGGGCTTCTACATCAACATCATAGCCTCTTCGATGAGTTGCGAGTAGTTTACCACAGACCTTTGGGTCCATAGTTATTATCTAGATGGCTTCTTCTCTCTCTTTGAATCTCAATACCATGTTCTCCTCGATCTTCTTGGAGATCTATTCGATGTAACTCTTTTTGCGGTGTGTTTGTCGAGATCCGATGAATTGTGGGTTTATGGTCAAGTTTATCTATGAGAAATATTTGAATCTCCTCTGAATTCTTTTATGTGTGATTAAGTTATCTTTGTAAGTCTCTTTGAATTATCAGTTTGGTTTGGCCTACTAGATTGATCTTTCTTGCAATGGGAGAAGTGCTTAGATTTGGGTTCAATCTTGGGGTGTCCTTTCCCAGTGACAGCAGGGGCAGCAAGGCACGTATTGTATTGTTGCCATCGAGGATAAAAATATGGGGTTTATATCATATTGCATGAGTTTATCCCGCTACATCATGTCATCTTTCTTAATGCGTTACTCTGTTCTTTATGAACTTAATACTCTAGATGCATGTTGGATAGCGGTCGATGTGTGGAGTAATAGTAGTAGATGCAGGCAGGAGTCGGTCTAATTGTCACGGACGTGATGCCTATATACATGATCATGCCTAGATAATCTCATAGTTATTCGCTTTTCTATCAATTTCTCAACAGTAATTTGTTCACCCACCGTAATACTTATGCTATCTTGAGAGAAGCCACTAGTGAAACCTATGGCCCCCGGGTCTATCTCTTATCATATAAGCTTTCAATTTTATTTTCTTTGCATCTTTACTTTTCCAATCTATATTATAAAATACCAAAAATATATTTATCTTATCATATTATCTCTATCAGATCTCACTTTCGCAAGTGGCCTTGAAGGGATTGACAACTCCTTTATTGCGTTGGTTGCAAGTTCTTGTTTGTTTGTGTAGGTGCGTGGGACTTTTGAGGAGCCTCCTACTAGATTGATATCTTGGTTCTCAAAAACTGAGGGAAATACTTACGCTACTATTGATGCATCACCCTTTCCTCTTCAAGGAAAACCAACGCAAGCTCAAGACGTAGCAAGAAGGATTTCTGGCGCCTTTGCTGGGGAGGTCTTCGCTCAAGTCAAGACATACCAAGTACCCATCACAAACTCATCTACCTCGCATTACATTATTTGCCATTGGCCTCTCGTTTTCCTCTCCCCCACTTAACCCTTGCCATTTTATTCGCCCCTCTTCCGTTCGATCTTGTGTCTCCATGTGCCTTCTTTTTGCTTGCATCTCGCTTGCTAAAAGTTTATGGATACTCATCCACTTACTAATATTTTAAAGAGATCCAATTATGATGAACCAATTGCTAATGAGTTGAGTGCACTAGATTATCTTTATGAGGTTTTGCTTGAAATTCGTGAATCTGAAAATTGTGATGAAGAAATTTATGAAGAGATTCACGATATCTCCTTGAATAAAAAGCATGATTGCAATGATTTTACTACAAATTCTATTGATGTAAATTGTGATAATATGCAAAACCTAAGCTTGGGGATGCTAGTTTTGCTATGTCTACTACTTGTTGCAATGATCATGATTGGGGTGATGATGTTTCTTATGATCTTGAAAATTTATTTAAGCCCCATGATGAATATGAGATTGATAATAGTGTTTGCAATATTATTGAAAGTGGGTTTGGAAGAATGTCAACTTTAGATCCCACATATTTGGAGAATTTTCAATCTTATGAAATTTTTGATAAAAGTGGGTTTGGAGAGGTCATGACTTTAGTTAATGTTAATCCCACTATTTTGGAAGAGTGTCAACTTTGCATGCATGCGGATCGTGTTGAAAATATTTTATGTGATAGCTATTTTGTTGAATTTGCTTATGATCCCACATGTAACTATTATGAGAGAGGAAAATATGGTTGTAGAAATTTTCATGTTATTAAATTACCTCTCATTATGATGAGATTGCTATTGTTTCTTTCTGATTCCTTGCATATGCTAGTTTTTGCTTGCTATGATAGTTTGTTTGCCTATAAGATGCCTATGCATAGGAAGTATGTTAGACTTAGATGTGTTTGTCACGTGTTTCATGATGCTCTCTTTGTGCTTCAATTCTTGTCTTTTGTGTGAGCATCGTTGAAATCTTATGCCTAGCTAGGGGCATTAAACGATAGCGCTTGTTGGGAGGCAACCCAATTTTATTTTTGTTCCTTGCTTTTTGCTTCTGTTTAGTAATAAATATTTCATCTAGCTTCTGTTTAGATGTGTTTTCATGTTTTAATTAGTGTTGGTGCCAAGTAGAACCTATAGGATAACCTATGGTGATGTTAATTTGATTCTGCTGAAAAACACAAACTTTGCGCGCATGAATTTTAGTAATTCACAGAAATTTGGTTTTGCGTTGATTCTTTTTCCTGTAGATCAATAAACAAATTGCCCATGACTTCCTATTTTTGTAGGATTTTTAGAGTTCCAAAAGTATTCGAGAGTTACAGATTGCTACAGACTGTTCTGTTTTTGACAGATTCTTCTTTTCGTGTGTTGTTTGCTTATTTTGATGCATCTATGGCTAGTATGTAGGGGTATGAACCATAGAGAACTTGGAATACAGTAGGTTTAACACCAATATAAATAAAGACTGAGTTCATTACAGTACCTTATGTGGTGGTTTTTCTTTCTTGCACTGACAGAGCTTATGAGATTTCCTGTTGAGTTTTGTGTTGTGAAGTTTTGAAGTTTTGGGTAAAGATTTGATGGATTATGGAATAAGGAGTGGCAAGAGCCTAAGCTTGGGGATGCCCATGGCACCCCATGATATTCAAGAATAGCCAAAAGCCTAAGCTTGGGGATGCCCCGGGAAGGCATCCCATCTTTCGTCTTCGTCTATCGATAACTTTACTTGGAGCTATATTTTTATTCGCCACATGATATGTGTTTTGCTTGGAGCGTCTTGTATGATATTAGTCCTTGATTTTTAGTCTACCACAATCATCCTTGCTGTACACACCTTTTGGGAGAAACCCACATGATTGCAATTTATTAGAATACTCTATGTGCTTCACTTATATCTTTTGAGCTAGGTAGTTTTTGCTCTAGTGCTTCACTTATATCTTTTAGACCACGACGGTGGCTTAATTTTGTAGAAATTTTTAATCTCTCATGCTTCACTTATATTATTTTGAGAGTCTCTTAGAACAGCATGGTATTTTCTATGGTTATAAAATTGGTCCTAGAATGATGGGCATCCAAGTTGGGTATAATAAAAACTATCATAGGAAGTGAATTGGATGCTATGATCAATTTGATACTTGATAATTGTTTTGAGATATGGAGGTAGTGATATTAGAGTCATGCTAGTTGGGTGATTATGAATTTAAAGAATGCTTGTGTTGAAGTTGGCAAGTCCCGTAGCATGCACGTATGGTAAAAGTTGTGTAACAAATTTGAAACATGAGGTGTTCTTAGATTGTGCATCCTTATGAGTGAAGGTCGGGGACGAGCGATGGTCTTTTCCTACCAATCTATCCCCCTATGAGCATGCGCGTAGTGCTTGGTTTTTTAGGACTTGTAGATTTTTGCAATAAGTATATGAGTTCTTTTGACTAATGTTGAGTCCATGGATTATACGCACTCTCACCCTTCCATCATTGCTAGCCTCTTCGGTACCGTGCATTGCCCTTTCTCACCTTGAGAGTTGGTGCAAACTTCGCCGGTGCATCCAAACCCCGTGATACGATACGCTCTATCACACATAAACCTCCTTATATCTTCCTCAAAACAGCCACCATACCTACCTATTATGGCATTTCCGTAGCCATTCCGAGTTATATTGCCATGCAACTTTCCACCGTTCCGTTCCGTTTTTTTATGACACACTTTATCATTGTCATATTTCCTTGCATGATCATGTAGTTGACATCATATTTGTGGAAAAGCCACCATGCATAATTTTTCATACATGTCACTCTTGATTCATTCCCATCCCAGTACACCGCCAGAGGCATTCATATAGAGTCATATCTTGTTCTAGTTTTGGGTTGTAATTCAAGAGTTGTAAATAAATAGAAGTGTGATGATCATCATTATTAGAGCATTGTCCCCAAATAAAAAAAAGGAAGGCCAAAAAAAGGAAAGGCCAAAGAAAAAAAGAAAGGCCAAAAAGAAAAAAAGGGGAAAGGCCAAAAGAAAAAAAAGAAAAAGAAAAAGAAAAAAAGAAGAGAAAAAAGAAAATAAAAATAAAAAGGGGGCAATGTTACTATCTTTTTCCACACTTGTGCTTCAAAGTAGCACCATGTTCTTCATATATAGAGTCTCATATGTTGTCACTTTCATATTCTAGTGGGGATTTTTCATTATAGAACTTGGCTTGTATATTCCTACGATGGGCTTCCTCAAAATGCCCTAGGTCTTTGTGAGCAAGCAAGTTGGATGCACAGCCACTAGTTTCTTTTGTTGAGCTTTCATACATTTTTAGCTCTAGTGCATCCTTTGCATGGCAATCCCTACTCCTCATGCTGACATCAATTGATGGGCATCTCCATAGCCCGTTGATTATCCTCGTTAATGTGAGACTTTCTCCTTTTTTGTCTTCTCCACACAACCCCCATCATCATATTCTATTCCACCCATAGTGCTATATCCATGGCTCACGCTCATGTATTGTGTGAAAGTTAAAAAAGTTTGAGATTATTTAAGTACGAAACAATTGCTTGGCTTGTCATCAGGTGTGTGCAAGATGGGAGCATTTTTGTGTGACGAAAATGAAGCATAGCCTAACTATATGATTTTGTAGCAATGAGCTTTCTTTAGCCATGTTATTTTGAGAAGACATGATTGCTTTGATTAGTATGCTTGAAGTATTACTATTTCTTATGTCAACATGAGCTTTTATCTTGACTCATTTGGATCTGAACAATCATGCCATAATAAAGAAAATTGCATTGAGAATTATGCTAGGTAGCATTCCACATCAAAAAATTTATTTTTATCATTTACCTACTCGAGGACGAGCAGGAATTAAGCTTGGGGATGCTTGATACGTCTCCGTATCTATAATTTTTGCTTGTTCCATGCTATTATATTACTTATTTTGGATGTTTATGGGCTTTACTTTACACTCTTATATCATTTTTGGGACTAACCTACTAACCGGAGGCCCAGCCCGTATTGCTGTTTTTTTGCCTATTTTAATATTTCGAAGAAAAGGAATATCAAACAGAGTCCAAACGGAATGAAACCTTCGGGAGCGATCTTTTTGGAACGAACGTGATCCAGAGGACTTGGAGTGGAAGTCAAGAAATAAACGAGGCGGCCACGAGGGTGGAGGGCGCCCCGCTACTGGGTGCGCCCCCTGTCTCGTGGGCCCCTCAGGCGTCCACCGACCTACTTCTTCCTCCTATATATACCCATGTACCCCAAAAACATCAGAAGCGACCACGAAAAACTATTTCCATTGTTGTAACCTTCTATATCCGCGAGATCCCATCTTGAAGCCTTCGTCGGCGCTCCACTGGAGGGGGAATCAATCACGGAGGGCCTCTACATCATCTCCAAGGCCTCTCCGATGAGTTGTGAGTAGTTTACCACAGACCTTCGGGTCCATAGTTATTAGCTAGATGGCTTCTTCTCTCTCTTTGAATCTCAATACAATGTTCTCCTTGATCTTCTTGGAGATCTATTCGATGTAACTCTTTTTGCGGTGTGTTTGTCGAGATCCGATGAATTTTGGGTTTATGATTAAGTTTATATATGAGAAATATTTGAATCTCCTCTGAATTCTTTTATGTGTGATTAAGTTATCTTTGCAAGTCTCTTCGAATTATCAGTTTGGTTTGGCCTACTAGATTGATCTTTCTTGCAATGTGAGAAGTGCTTAGCTTTGGGTTCAATCTTGCAGTGTCCTTTCCCAGTGAAAGCAGGGGCAGCAAGGCACGTATTGTATTGTTGCCATCGAGGATAAAAGGATGGGGTTTATATCATATTGCATGGGTTTATCCCTCTAAATCATGTCAACTTTATTAATGCGTTACTCTGTACTTTATGAACTTAATACTCTAGATGCAAGCTGGATAGCAGTCGATGTGTGGAGTAATAGTAGTAGATGCAGGCAGGAGTCGGTCTACTTGTCACGGACGTGATGCCTATATACATGATCATGCCTAGATAATCTCATAATTATTCACTTTTCTATCAATTGCTCGACAGTAATTTGTTCACCCACCGTAATACTTATGCTATCTTGAGAGAAGCCACTAGTGAAACCTATGGCCCCCGGGTCTATCTCTTATCATATAAGCTTTCAATCTACTTTTATTTGCATCTTTACTTTTCCTATCTATATTATAAAATACCAAAATTATATTTATCTTATCATATTATCTCTATTAGATCTCACTTTCGCAAGTGGCCGTGAAGGGATTGACAACCCCTTTATTGCGTTGGTTGCGAGTTCTTGTTTGTTTGTGTAGGTGTGTGGGACTTTTGAGGAGCCTCCTACTAGATTGATACCTTGGTTCTCAAAAAGTGAGGGAAGAGAATAACAAGTTGACCTTGCGTGGGTATTTCTCAAAAAAATGTATAGCTGGGCTAGCCATTTTCATCTTGAAAAAAATTAATATCTGGGCTGGATATCTGGCCTGGGCTAGACGGGCCACAGCCCGCCCAGTTAATACCCTGCTCTCCTCTGAACAACAACGAAAACATCGCTCAAGAAAAACTCTGTGGTGCTCACGCCTCAAAAACACAAATACTGCTCGAGCTGCTTGGTCCCAGCTGTCGGCCGCACCTTGTGCAATTCTCTTGTTTATATTGACTACATAGGTTGACGATGGTGTGGGACCATGATGTCAGGAAACCAGGAGGAAGCAAAAAAAATATAGTTGTACATAATAAGGAGGCACTTGCGTACGTACGGCTATGGCCCTAGTGGGTCCCTACTGTCATCCAGT
Organism: Triticum dicoccoides; assembly: GCF_002162155.2. NCBI lineage: Eukaryota > Viridiplantae > Streptophyta > Magnoliopsida > Poales > Poaceae > Triticum > Triticum dicoccoides. Next base: position 615,429,378 of record NC_041385.1, read on the forward strand.
CAAAATAAAGTCATCTCCTGAACCCTCATGTTTGTTGACCATGTTAACAATGCTCGGTGCCACAGCGAGCGCAACAACTCGAAGGACGACGGAGAGGGCCTTGCGGGCCCTACGGATGGTCTGATACAGCGCCCGCTGCTCATTCAGGAAGCCAGGATCATCGGACACTTATGAGCACCTTTGAAAGACTGAGACGACATGAAACGGTAAGGCCGCACTAGGAAGCTCTGGTTTATTTCACACCTGTATTAAGATACAAGTGTAATTTACTCGTCATCGGAAACAACGCGTAAAATACAGGCGTAATGAAACCGAGGGCCCGAGGTCTGTAAGTAAAACGGCGGGTTACACGTGTAGTTTGAGAGACCAGTGTATATTTTACTAGTCGAAATCGACCAACCAATCGCTTCGCCCGAGACCATCTGCTTTTATTTACAAGCGTCAATTTTATAAGCGGTTTTCATTGGAAAATGACGATCCAATCATGGCCTAAGATGATGAGTTGGTCGGAAGATCATATGGTTTCACGTCTAAGCTTGTCGTATAGGCTATGAATGAAACATAAGACGATGAACTTCTTAAGCACAAAAACAACAAAAGAGGATGATCTTCTTAACAACCAAATCATTGGCATTAGATCGACATGCAAAACAATACGAAGCATTATTCCCAGGAGGCACGGTGAACAACTCATGATGTCACATGCCACAACATTCCAAGCTCAACTTTGCAATCAAACACAAGGCCTGGCATTACATAGACAATATTCAGAACAAACTCTTAAAATACCATACGTAAGTCAACATTCATGTGACTATGCATCTCAGCAAAGTAACTATTTACTTCTAAACTGAACACAGGAATAGGAAAAAACAATCGATGTTGGTCACAGCAAAGGGCATCCCACTCAAAAATATCAAATGCATGTATTCTGGCTAACATCAATGAGCAAATTTTGAAAAGGTTTTCCAATTCCAGTATATTAAACTAATGTCTTCTTGCTAACATCAATGATTAAACTTTGACAAGCTTTTTCCATTCAAAATATGTAATGCCTATGATCGTGGAGTCCTGTCATGGCTTCTTGTACTTGTTTGGGCACTATTTGCCCAGTGCACTCCATGTGTTGTAGAGTTGCCTATGCTCTCTGCAGACTAGTCATGTCAACAGTGTCTACTAATACTCTGTAAAGCTTCTCAGTCATTCCTTCTATAATGTAGCGCAAACAGTGACTGCTTCTTTCTGCAAAGTGGAACGACCAACTGGACCCAGTAATGCAGAAGTTTGCCTTGGACACATTGGCTCCTTTTGTGCAGTTCAACTAAAATCAAAGTCGGAATAAAAGCGAGCTTTAATTTAGATATCCCTGTAAGCAACAATAGGTATAAGGGAAACAATTACTGAGAAATAACGGTTGACGTCTTGTACTCCCAGAAGAAAAGCACCTACTGATCTACCTTATCTTAATGGGAAACAAAGTAGGAGAGTAGCAATTCTCCATTAGTGTGATTCATTCATATTGACTGAGACATTATCTTAACAATGCCTTGTTTCAACATGTATAAAGAACGACAAAGCAGAAAAGTACCATTCCTAAAACAATGCGACTGATTCATTTTAACTGAGACATTATCTTAACAATACCTTGGTTAAACATGTAGAAAGAACTACAAAGCAGGAAAGTACCATTCCTAAAACAATGCGACTGATTCGTTTTAACAGAGGCAAAAAAGGAATCAATTATTGGCCAATAAAGGAGGATGAAACATGCGGCCACAAAAATGGTAATCCCGCCAATCCCTAACAAGTGTTGCAGTTTTGAACTAAGATTCAGTAGTTAATTAATTCTGAGAGTGGCATTGCTTAATTTTACCAGCGGCATTAGATTAACAAAAAGCATAAACAGTTCCAGGGGAGAGTGGCCGCAACAACAACATGTGATTCCATCTACTTATAAGGGGGTGATGTAGAGTTTTGTTGTAACAAAGAAACAAGCATCATGTCTGGGTTGGAACAATTTTTGCTCACTTAATGGTAAAAGACAACAGTTCAATAGCATCAATTCAACATTTATCCAAAACAGTACCAATACAAGTAGCACAACATCTCAAAGCACACAACAGCATCATGTGGATGAAAGTCGGTACTGACCTTTCTTGACCAAGATTTGAACCAGCTCACGAGGAAGACTGGAAACATATCCCAACACATATATGAAAATACGATCTCCTTTTGTGTAGTTTCACCAAAATTAAGCAAAGTCGCCGGTGTGACATTCAAGTTGAACTGCACAAAACATTCTTAAAACAAAAGTGTTTCGCGTAGCGAAGCAAAATGTCTCAATAACAACAAGTTGAATAGATATCCCTATTTTAACAGAGGCAGAAAAGGAATCAATTGGCTAATAAAGGAGGATGAAACATGCGGCCACAAAAATGGTAATCCCGCCAATCCCTAACAAGTGTTGCAGTTTTGAAATAAGATTCAGTAGTTAATTCTGAGAGTGGCATTGCTTAATTTTACCAACGAAATTAGATAAACGAAAAGCATAAACAGTTCCAGAGGAGAGTAGGAGCAACAACAATTTGTGATTCCATCTACTTATAAAGGGGGTGATGCAGAGTTTGTTGTAATAAAGCAACAAGCATCATGTCTGGGTTGGTCCCATTTTTGTTCACTACTTAATGGGAAAAGACAGCAATACAATAGCTTCAATTCAACACTTATTTAAAACAGTACCAATACAAGTAGCACAACATATCAAAGCACACTGCACAATCATGTGGATGAAGGCCTGTACTGACCTTTCATGAGATGACCAAGATAAAATACGAATCTACCAACATGAATAGGAAATCCAATCTCGTTTTGTGCAGTTGCACTGAAATCAAGCAAAGTTGTCGGTGTGACATTTAAGTTCGCTATAGCAACTAGTTGAACAGATATCCCTATTTTAACAGAGGCAAAAAAGGAAACAATTACTGGCCAATAAAGGAGGATGAAACATGCGGCCACAAAAATGGTAATTCCTCCAATCCCTAACAAGTGTTGCAGTTTTGAACTAAGATTTAGTAGTTAATTCTGCGAGTGGCATTTCTTAATTTTACCAGCAGCATTAGATTAACAAAAAGCATAAACAGTTCAAGGGGAGAGTGGGCGCAAGAACACCATGTGCTTCCATCTACTTATAAAGGGGGTGATGCAGAGTTTTGTGTAAGAAAGCAACAAGCATCATGTCTGGGTTGGAACAATTTTTGCTCACTTAATGGTAAAAGACAGCAGTTCAATAGCTTCAATTCAACATTTATCCAAAATAGTACCAAAACAAGTAGCACAACATCTCAAAGCACACTGCACCATCATGTGGATGAGACCAAAATAGTTGTATGGGACATGGGACATGCCAGCACCATGTGCGTTCACACGTATAAATGGGTGATGCGGAATATGTAGCCAAGCAACATATCTGCGTTGGTCCCATATTTGTTCTCTTTGAACCTTTTTCCTATGTGAGGGCAGCAAATCTAGTCCTGCATAAACTACCCGACCCCCCAGTTTCGGGTTACCCCCCCTTTCCCTTTTCGACCAACAAAGTGGCTTGATAGCCAGTCTATACTACTTTTCCCTCCCTCTTTTCCTCATTGAACCACGTCCTAGATTCATGCTCCACCCCACCGCACCCTTCTTTCCTATTTGAACCAAGACCTAGATTCGACTATAGAATCGAAAAAGATCCGCATGCAGCTAGAGCAATGACGAATTCAAAAAAACTTATACCTTAGGGTCATATGGATGTGGCAAGGCGTGCGGAGGGAGGCCGGATCTGCCCACACTATGTACGACAGCAAGGAAGAAGGGGTCGGTGGACCTCTCGCACAGGCGCTAGGTGAAAGAGAACATCGGAGCCGGCAATGGATCGCCTCCCACTACTGGAATCTGGCACTTTGCCATCTGCCATGGAAGATGGCAAAGGCATGGTCGGTGGATGGCAAAGGCTTTGTCATCTACCAGCAGATGGCAAAAAAATTGTCTGAAACCCTGCCGGCAAATGCTTCTTTGTCGTCTGCTGGCTGATGGCAGAGCCTGTGCCTTTGCCATCAGCTGGCAGATGGCAAAGCCTCTTAACGGGGTTAGCCTCGTTAGAAGGCTAACGACATACTTTGCCGTCTGCTAGCAAATGGCAAAGGCTTCAGGCTCTTTGCCATCTGCCAGCAGATGGCAAAGTGCCTATATTGCCCCATTTAATTTTGTTTTTTCTTATATCAATTCATTTTCACAGAAAATCAAACACAAATATATTTATGTGACCAATATAGCATATTCAACACATATTACCAATAGTCATGAACACATATATATCGAACACATATCCAACACATGTTACCATTAGTAGCAAGTTTCATTCATACATATACATAGTTTCATCAATATTACACAGTTTCATCATAGGTAGCAAGTTTCACAAAGTCAAAACAAAAGCTAAAGACAAGCACTCCATCAACCCAAGCTTCCGTGATCTGAAGCAAATCTACAAAATGGGAAAAAAGAAAGTTAGAAGAAGAAGACTAGAAGAAGAAGATTATTATGATGCAACTAAAATGTGAAGATTATTATGATGCAACTTATATCTGTAAAATAGGACTTGTGATATGTATTGAAACAATGCAAATGCTTACTATCACCGGAGCAACATACACACATTCCTATTGAAAGTAAATTCCATATAGTATGAACTACAACGTGCATGGTTGCATACCCGGTTTGACAAAAGCTCCTTGATTGAGAAGCACATATCCACTGCCTCTCTGTTAGTAGAGAACCATTTTAGTTTTATGGAGGTAAAACCAAAAACAACATATAGGCATCTTTGTATATGATTGAACTCTTAACACACATTTCTACATGTTGTAATTAGAAGAAGAAAAATACAGTGGTAACTCATGTCAGGTAGTAAAATTGTAGACCCTCCCGTTTAGTATGAGTTCTTTTACCATTTTGAGAGAGAGAGAGAGAGAGAGAGAGAGAGTACCTCAGAAACCGCAGAACAGCACGCAACATGGTGTGCATCGGCCGACGTTTGCGACATGGCAGATAGCAACAACAATCATATTAAAACTTTGAAAGCCATGACTTATAATTTTGAAAACTAATTCAGGGTTTCTTTTCGTAGTGAAAATTCTACTACTATGCAATGTGTAGAATTTAGTATGTTGCTAAAGTGTTAGTTGTGACCATCTCATCCTTCTTTATTAATCCACGTAGAAGGATGACTTTTGATACATACAACATCGGTATCGATGTGGTCAGAGTAACTTACTTAATATAGCTATGTTCAAACCAAAATAGCATGTCAGACATGAAATGTTCCGTTGCCCCTACATTCTCGCCGATAATTAATTGTGCTTTAACAAATAAAAAGGGGAATAATATAAAGAATTATTATGTTTGAAAGAGCAGGTGAGAAAGATACACAGCCTTAGCGATTTTTGCTCTTCTCCATTTGGATGTTTTCTTGTAAACCATTGTGCCACCTTGGAGCCCTTCACTCCTAACGTCTGGCTATATGTTCAGGAAAAAAACAAATATATAGCAAACATAAATATTGGAAATTATAGCCTATATAAAAAAAGCATAAATTAGTTGTTAGCCTAGAATGAAGAACAGATGGAAACCTTAAAGCTAGCTACATCAAGTACTTAATAATAAACAAACAGACTGAACTGATCTACTCGGATGAATGGCGGAGAGAAGTAAGCAGCTTGCCTAAACAATCAAACCTCTGCAATGGCAATGTGTAGAATTTAGTATGTTGCTAAAGTGTTAGTTGTGACCATCTCATCCTTCTTTATTAATCCACGTAGAAGGATGACTTTTGATACATACAACATCGGTATCGATGTGGTCAGAGTAACTTACTTAATATAGCTATGTTCAAACCAAAATAGCATGTCAGACATGAAATGTTCCGTTGCCCCTACATTCTCGCCGATAATTAATTGTGCTTTAACAAATAAAAAGGGGAATAATACAAAGAATTATTATGTTTGAAAGAGCAGGTGAGAAAGATACACAGCCTTAGCGATTTTTGCTCTTCTCCATTTGGATGTTTTCTTGTAAACCATTGTGCCACCTTGGAGCCCTTCACTCCTAACGTCTGGCTATATGTTCAGGAAAAAAATAAATATATAGCAAACATAAATATTGGAAATTATAGCCTATATAAAAAAAGCATAAATTAGTTGTTAGCCTAGAATGAAGAACAGATGGAAACCTTAAAGCTAGCTACATCAAGTACTTAATAATAAACAAACAGACTGAACTGATCTACTCGGACGAATGGCGGAGAGAAGTAAGCAGCTTGCCTAAACAATCAAACCTCTGCAATGGTTATTCGTGGAACTATGGAATTGTATTCCTTTGTTGTTTACTAATTGGATTTCTTATTGCCTAAAGAAGTTTGATTGTTTTTGTTTACTTAGCTTTTCAATCTATAGCACAGCTATATATGCTTTTCACAATTCACAAATGTTGGCACGGTTCGTTGTAACACACAAAGGAAGAAAAGCCTGATCAAGGCATATATGTACTAACTAGCAAGATGCCCGTGCTACGCTACGGAGTGAGTCACAAAAGATCGGGTGGACAATGTTTAATCAATAAGTGGAGCCTACTGAACAATAAAAGATGCACCAAGATATCAATCAAAGTGATGCCATATTGTTGCTAAGTAGTTATCGAGCAAAATCAAACATATGGTTTCCGGCCGATGAACCCTGTCATCCAAGCCAAATATTTCCTTCTCAATTTTCACCTTGCAGAAGACTTGTTGTTCTCCCTACCTAGCTTTCTCATTGCTCTCGACACAGAACATGTGGAAGATGAAAAATACGTCCACACACATTTGGCAATTGCAACGACGCCAACCAGCTTTTATTCAAGACATGCTTCTGTAGTATATTTAGACAAAGGAAAAAACAATAGACATCACTTGCATACATTTTGTATGGGGCAATGAAACAAAATGCTAGTAAAAGATGCTCCTGAATCATATGTATATAGAAGGGGTGAGTGCGCATATACGTACGTACAAAATTATTAGTACTGGATTAATTGTAACTTTCTTACATATGGATGTAGCTTGAAAGATTGGATGTGGAGCTACCAAGCAAAGAAAGGCGTTGATGACAAACGGACTTGCTGTAGGCAGCCTCCGATTTTTTTTTTCAATCATAGAGAGTAATAAAGACAGCTACTAAAAACAATTCAAACACACGTATGAATATTTTTACAAAAATAGTAAACGTGAATGCTAAAGCAAGTGTCTAAGTTGTCTTTCTGAAAGTCCTCTCCACTGGGAGCAGACATGCTTCTCCACATATGCACAATCTGAAGTCAATACAAGAATTGTACATAGAGAAACTTAACATATAACTAACGCAGAAGTAACATTTTTCTCATAAAGGAAGGAATGCAGAATTAACAAAACAAACGCTGCAACCACAACATTTTTCAGTGACAATTTACTCGCTGCATCTATCAAGGATGAAAATGATACAATAGGCATATGGTACAACTACAGTCCGGTACACAGAGGTAAATGCTAATTATTTTCTCTCTAGGGCATAAGCCAACAATAATGAACGACAATAGTGTTGCTGTACTTGGGTGCTCGCGATAAAATTACATCTATTGGCAGCAAGGACACAAATAAATAGAACTTGCCGGAGTGCATTACTTGTATTAGGAATTTAAACAGAGATCATCCACCGAAATACTGAAAGTAAAGTGGCAGCTCTGAACTATTGGAAATGCTAGTTTACAGAATTTTGAAGCTCACCTTGCAGATAAAAAGAATAATCTGACGATATAATTACTCATGCATGAGCTTTTACATGGTCAAGCATGTCAAGCATACAAGCTTTCTCTAAAGGTATTTACAGATTTGTACTTCGGTTATCCGGAACTTTAATTATGTGCATGAAACTTATCTCCGTGCAACAGTGAGCTGCTCGTATGTGTTGGAGCACAGAACAACAACAACCAACAATTATAGAAGAGAACCTAATGATCTATTTACTATTGTGATCCAAATTCTGAGCATAGGCAAGAAAAAATATAGAAGTATAAGCAGAGATCCATGCTGTTGTTCGACATATAGCTATAGATGAGTATCCGCTCATCGCATTCACTGAAGTAAGCAAGGAGGTGGATTACATTGTCGTGCCAGAGCCTAGCCATCACCTCCATTTCTCTTGCGAAATCACTATTGTATTTCCTGTCAGCAGACTGGCTAAGCCTCGTCAACCTTCGTTCTCCCTGTCTCCCATCAGCTAATTGGCCCTAGTGATTACAAGTTATTAAGCTACTGTATTGATTAGTCTATATCTCTAAAAAGTGCTAATTAAACTATTGCAGACCCGAAGTTGATCAAATAAGCAATATTGGCAGCACTGACATTGGGCACGGTGCGCCAATAGAGGCCAGTGCAGCTCCACGTCCTTGGCAACGACAGCCTGGACATCCCGCTGGGTGGCCGGGAGCGCAGGCCAGGACGACGCGGCCATCTTTCTTGGTGGGATAATTTGGGATATCACTGAGGAAGAAACCTATTAGATTTAAGAAAAAAGTGTATATGGCCCCATAAGTATTACATTTTGGCCACATAGCCCCCTGAGGCCCTGACCTCTAAAACTGGGATCTTAATCCCCTCTACTTTCTAAAACCAGACAAGTCAACCCCGATGCTCTGGTAGGTGGTTTTGCTCACGTGGTGGTGAGGTGAGATGGTAAAGCACCAATATGATAGCCTTTCCGTCGAACACTTTAGGTGCCCCCATTAGCATGCTCCCAGCATACATGTCGACTGCATCTGCTCCAAGAAATGCCACAGGATGAACCTGGTGAGAACCGACGCACGACTAGACTACAACCCATACACATGCCTCCACAAAGCCTACCTCAATGGAAGCCACTGGAGGACACAAGGAGCCGACCGGCAGCACGCGTTCGAAACCGACGGCACGAGCATCTAGCTCACTTTCAACCCACTGTCGCATGAGATCATCTACCACTCCAGCCTCCAGGGATTTTGGCTCTCGTGAGTAGGGCCAGTCAAGAAATTTCGGGGGCCCAGGGATTTCGGCTCTCGTGAGCAGGGCCAGTCAAGAAATTTTTCACAGGTTGTTTTTAACAGTAACTAAAGCTAATTATTCAGAATTACAAGCAGTTGCATCTATTCTAAAAAAGTGTCAATAGCTCATTTCTATGACTCCATCAAGTCATTAGCAGATGGATACATTCTAGATGACATCTTGGTAAATTAAGAGTAGTCTTGTTAGTTACTGGAGCAAGGCATGGAATTAGCACACAAACATATGATAGAAGAATCTAAGAACGCTGCTGATTGAATTAAAAAAATGCAAAGGAGGGCACGGAACCAGGCACCTGAATCACGTAGATGGCTAGAAAAGAAAATTAGAAATTGCAAGATTTTGTTGCTGCTTACAGTTCACGGACAAAAATCTGGGTTCCTCTTTTCTAACTCCGATCAACACGAGCAATCAGAGTGCCTGACACAGCGATGTAGGAGGATGACCTTCACGCAAGACCTTGCCTTCACGAACAAATGAACAATTAGAAAAGCCTGTAAAAGGAGAGACGGGATTTGCAAACTGCATTATGTTCTGGGGACCTTGCCTTCACGAGCAATCAGAGTACTAAGTGGGCGACTACTGCATTATGTTCTGGGGACCGTCCTTCCTCCACACAGCATCCGCCAGCAGCCTCATGGACGACTACATCTGTCCTATCTGCTGCACACTACAGTCGATTCATCCGCCATGGGAAGGCTCCTTCGCCTAGCACCGTGTGCCGGCCCGCCTGCGCGTCGGGGAATCGTCGGATCCGCCCGGATCCAGGCGCAACGAGGGTCACCGGAGGAGCAGCGAGGCGAGCTCGGGACGGGCCTCCATGGCGGCCTCCTGGCCTCCTGGCGGCGGGGTACGTCTGCGGGGGAGAGAGATAGGTGAGGGAGTAGGGGAAGAGAGGAGAGAGGGCGGTGGCGTAGGGGCTCACCATAGCTTGGGGTGGCTGGCGGCGACCGGCGGGGAGGCGCAACTGGTCGGTCTCCTCCCTCGCGGTGGGGCGAGAATGGACCGGCGGGATGGCCTATCCTCCGGCCATGTAGGGGAAACCGACGGCGGCGGCGACCGGTGAGGGCGGCGGCAGCGACCGGTGAGGGCGGCGGCGGCGATCGGTGAGGATGGCGGGGAACCCTATCCAGCACACACGGGAGTGGGCTGAGACTATTCGGGGTGGCTGGGTTTTTTTAGGGAGGCTGGGGGTTTTCTTTTCTTTAATTTTTTACTCTTTGCTTTTTTTAGCAAGGAGGGAGATAGTCCCATCTCTTTGCCATCTTTGCCGTCTGCTGGCAAATGGCAAAGAGGTGGGGCTGGTATGTCGTTACACTCTTGACGACCACAGGATTTGCCAACCTCTTTGCCATCTGCTGGCAGATGGCAAAGATTATTTGCCATCCACTAGCAGATGGCAAAGAATTGGCTGATGGCAACCATGTTCTTTGCCATTTGTTTTTTATAAGTAGATGACAAAGACGTTCTTTGCCATCAGCTGGCAGATGGCAAAGAGCTGGCTGATGGCAAACCCTGTTTCCAGTAGTGTCTCTCACCAAAGGCGATAGAGTGAACGATGCACCTCTTTCCCTTCACGGTGTGACGGGATCCGAATGCCTCCTTCACCAGCTGTGAGGGGGGAGAGAGAGACAAGAGGCCAACAGAGTGTTGTTTAGATCTGGTGAAGAGGGTGAGAGACTGTGAATATAGCAAACCCTAGCAAAGGAACGCTGAGCCTCCAGCGTGTATAATATATGTGTAGTGCGGCGAGAGTGTGGAGAGTGCAAATCCTAGCGAACAAGCGCTGAGGCTCTAGTTTATATATATATATATATATATATATATATATATATATATATATATATATATATATATATATATATATATATAGACACACACACACACACTATAGTACGGACTAAGCTCCGGTGCCTGAACTGCACCTGCTTTTGGCTGTATGACAGGTGGGCCAGCCACATTTTGGGCCCATCTTTCATAAACCCAAAGGCAGGTGCACTAAGTCAATGAAGCTGCATCCATATAGTACTCGTGTATACGACTAATATATATAGTGGAGTGGTTTTCTTATTCTCTCCATAACAATCATTTTAAATTGTGTAAGTATGAAATGAAACTCTTTATTTAACATACCAGTGAAGAAAACTACTACTCCCTCTGTTCCTAAATATTTGTCTTTCTAGGGATTTCAACAAATGACTTCATACGGAGCAAAATGAGTGAATCCACACTGTAAAATATGTCTATATACATCCGTATGTGGTAGTCCATTTCAAACCTCCTGAAAGACAAATATTTAGGAACGGGGGGAGTACTTTCGATGAACTAATGATCCACGCGTCCTGGTCGCACTTCCTGTCCTTCAAGTGCGGTACACTACCCTCCCTTAAGCGCACAACCACACATGTGCCAAATTATCGGAAACGTGTGAGAGTGTGTACAAATAAAGAATTTTAATTTCAATTATCGGAAAGGTCTGAGAGCATGTACAGTTTGCCCTCTCTAATAATTATGATTTGTTGTGTTTGTCCTAAACTTGGTCAAACTTTACCAAGTTTGACTTCAGTCAAATCTAATATGCGGAGCAAATAAAAATGGAGGGCTACTACGTCCATCCGGGTTTTTAGTCCACACCATTTTTTAATCAAAGTTAATAGCTGGACAAATAAAATTACAGGGGAGCTGGAGACAAAGTTGCGAGAAGGCTTAGAAATCAATACAAAACTTATGCTCTTAGTACCAACGTTGATCCTTCTTCGAGGAAATATTTGGTTCATAGCCAATTGTGTGATAAAACTGCACCAACGTGAAAGACGGTTGCGTCTCCAATGCAACCAAGGTGAACTGATGAAGGATATCATCTTTGTGGGTAACAAGCAAAGAGCCCTGATGGAAGATAGCTTGTTTTTCATTGAAAATCGATCAGCTTCACCAGCCGACGCAACCATGAAGAGCAACCATGAGCATCGATAGGTCATCGTGGTGACGCATCATCCATTTGGCATCAAGTTTGGGTGAGGCACCTATGAAGTTCGACAAATCCTTACTGTGGTCTGTTTCTTCTCAGTAATCAAGCTCGAGGAAGGAAGAACCACACGGCAGAGGACGGTGAGGTGGAACAACAATGACCATCCAATTTTGTGCAGTTCCACTAAAATTGAGGAAGACATGCCCGGGTATGGAGATACGCATCGTTGTTTCCAAAAATATAAAAAAGGGATATAGTGTTGTTACTTTGTTTTACAAGATTAACAACGACATCTCAATTGTCAATAAGAATTAATGAAAAGTACACCAACAAACAGAAGCATCATGATTATCTTGATGGGAACTAAACCAGGATACCTGAGAAAAAAACATTTCTTCATTTAACCAGTGATAGTATTAGATTAGCAGCAGCAATAGGAGCATATGGACAATGACCGCACAACCAACATGTACTTTTTGTCAAAACAACATATATACCTCCACCGAGGCATAAATCAGGACAACTTTTCGAGTGGCATTTCCTCTATAATAGTACGTGATGTTGGACCAGTCGACGAACCCTAGGTACTATACCTGGGGAGCTGGGGAGTAGTCGCATAGAAGAAAACCCGCACGCAACGACCTGGGGAACTGGACCAGTACAAGAAGTTATACCTCAGGTGGGCGAGATGTCGTTTAGGCAGTTGGGCGGGATTTTCCCACACGATGGTAGCGAACAAGGGCGCAGAGGACCTTCATCCACGCCAGCGCCGGCTCCGAGAGGACGGTGCACATCGGCTTCCTCCATCACCGACGGCGACAACGTCAACGCTGCACCTCCTCACCTCCCGTAGTGGACGGGATTCGGATGGATCTGTGACCACCGGTGAGGAGAGAGATAGAGTGTACACTGTCATCTTGTTTTGATATGGAGAGGGTGAGAGAGCGAGACGCGAGAAACTCTATGAAACAAGAGGCTATAATGAAGTAAAGAAATCTCTCCATAGTAGTGGTTTTAAATAGAATACACACGTTCCCGAAAAAAAGAAATGAAAACTAGCGGACAATCTTTTAACGTACCAAGAAAGAAAACTCGATCAAAAACGCGCCCCCGCTTCCAGGTCATGAGAGTCGTCGCGCGCACACACATATACATAGACAAGCATATCCGTGTTTACGTAAAATTCCATTTCCATCTCCATCTCCAATCATATTTGTCCAACTGGCACATTATTTACGTTGTTAATTATATACGAGGCAATATTAACGTACAACATCTCTTGTTTGCGGGCGTCCGGACCGCTGCCACGGCCGCTCCTGACCAACCCAAACCCTCTTCATCACCCGCGCGTGCTTCCCGCCCGAAACGGTCAGTGCCGCATGTTGGAAATATGCCCTAGAGGCAATAATAAAAGGATTATTATTATATTTCCTTGTTCATGATAATTGTCTTTTATTCATGCTATAACTGTATTACCCGGAAATCGTAATACACGTGTGAATACATAGACCACAACATGTCCCTAGTGAGCCTCTAGTTGACTAGCTCGTTGATCAACAGATAGTCATGGTTTCCTGACTATGGACATTGGATGTCATTGATAACGAGATCACATCATTAGGAGAATGATGTGATGGACAAGACCCAATCCTAAGCATAGCACAAGATCGTGTAGTTCGTTTGCTAGAGCTTTTCCAATGTCAAGTATCTTTTCCTTAGACCATGAGATCGTGTAACTCCCGGACACCGTAGGAGTGCTTTGGGTGTACCAAACGTCACAACGTAATTGGGTGACTATAAAGGTATACTACGGGTATCTCCGAAAGTGTCTGTTGGGTTGACACGGATCGAGACTGGGATTTGTCACTCCGTATGACGGAGAGGTATCTCTGGGCCCACTCGGTAATGCATCATCATAATGAGCTCAAAGTGACCAAGTGTCTGGTCGCGGGATCATGCATTACGGTATGAGTAAAGGGACTTGCCGGTAACGAGATTGATTGAGGTATTGGGATACCGACGATCGATTCTCGGGCAAGTAACATACCGATTGACAAAGGGAATTGTATACGGGGTTGCTTGAATCCTCGACATCGTGGTTCATCCGATGAGATCATCGAGGAGCATGTGGGAGCCAACATGGGTATCCAGATCCCACTGTTGGTTATTAACCGGAGAGCTGTCTCGGTCATGTCTACGTGTCTCCCGAACCCGTAGGGTCTACACACTTAAGGTTCGGTGACGCTAGGGTTGTAGAGATATTTGTATGCAGCAAACCGAAAGTTGTTCGGAGTCCCGGATGAGATCCCGGACGTCACGAGGAGTTCCGGAATGGTCCGGAGGTAACGAATTATATATGGAAAGTCGAGTTTCGGCCATCGGGAAAGTTTCGGGGGTCACCGGTATTGTACCGGGACCACCAGAAGGGTCCTGGGGGTCCACTGGGTGGGGCCACCCATCCCGGAGGGCCCCATGGGCTGAAGTGGGAGGGGAACCAGCCCCTGGTGGGCTGGTGCGCCCCCCCTTGGGCCCCCCTGCACCTAGGGTTGGGAACCCTAGGGGAGGGGGCGCCTCCACTTGCCTTGGGGGGCAAGGCACCCCCCTTGGCCGCCGCCCCCTAGGAGATCCCATCTCCTAGGGCCGGCGCCCCCCCTGGGGACACTATATATAGAGGGGGGAGGGAGCTCAGCCGCACCCTTGCTCTTGGCGCCTCCCTTCCCCCTTGCTACACCTCTCCCTCCCGCAGACGCTTGGCGAAGCCCTCCCGGGATCCCTGCTGCATCCACCACCACGCCGTCGTGCTGCTGGATCTTCATCAACCTCTCCTTCCCCCTTGCTGGATCAAGAAGGAGGAGACGTCACGCTGACCGTACGTGTGTTGAACGCGGAGGTGCCATCCGTTCGACGCTAGGATCTCCGGTGATTTGGATCACGACGAGTACGACTCCCTCAACCCCGTTCTCTTGAATGCTTCCGCTCGATCTACAAGGGTATGTAGATGCACTCCTCTCTCTCATTGCTAGATGAACTCATAGATTGATCTTGGTGAAACCGTAGGAAATTTTTTGTTTTCTGCAACGTTCCCCAACAGTGGCATCATGAGCTAGGTCTATGTGTAGTTCTCTTTGCACGAGTAGAACACAAATCTGTTGTGGGCGTAGATGTTGTCAACTTTCTTGCCACTACTAGTCTTATTTTGCTTCAGTGGTATTGTGGGATGAAGCGGCCCGGACCGACCTTACACGTATGCTTACGTGAGACAGGTTCCACCGACTGACATGCACTAGTTGCATAAGGTGGCTAGCGGGTGTCTGTCTCTCCCACTTTAGTTGGAGCGGATTCGATGAAAAGGGTCCTTATGAAGGGTAAATACTAAATAGAAGTTGACAAATCACGTTGTGGCTTTTTCGTAGGTAAGAAAATGTTCTTGCTAGAACCCTATTGCAGCCACGTAAAAGATGCAACAACAATTAGAGGACGTCTAACTTGTTTTTGCACCAATTGCTTTGTGATGTGATATGGCCAAAAGTTGTGATGAATGATGAATGATATATTGTGATGTATGAGATCATGTTCTTGTAATAGGAATCACGACTTGCATGTCGATGAGTATGACAACCGGCAGGAGCCATAGGAGTTGTCTTAATTATTGTATGACCTGCGTGTCAATGATTTAACGCCATGTAATTACTTTACTTTATTGCTAAACCGTTAGCTATAGTAGTAGAAGTAATAGTTGGCGAGCAACTTCATGGAGACACGATGATGGAGATCATGATGATGGAGATCATGGTGTCATGCCGGTGACGAAGATGATCATGGAGCCCCGAAGATGGAGATCAAAGGAGCTATATGATATTGGCCATATCATGTCACTACTATTTGATTGCATGTGATGTTTATCATGTTTTTGCATCTTGTTTACTTAGAACGATGATAGTAAATAAGATGATCCCTCATAATCATTTCAAGAAAGTGTTCCCCCTAACTGTGCGCCGTTGCGACAGTTCGTTGTTTCGAAGCACCATGTGATGATTGGGTGTGATAGATTCTAACGTTCACATACAACGGGTGTAAGACAGATTTACACATGCAAAACACTTAGGTTAACTTGACGAGCCTAGCACGTACAGACATGGCCTCGGAACACAGAGACCGAAAGGTCGAACATGAGTCGTATGGAAGATACGATCAACATGGAGATGTTTACCGATGATGACTAGTCCATCTCACGTGATGATCGGACATGGCCTAGTCGACTCGGATCATGTAACACTTAGATGACTAGAGGGATGTCTAATCTGAGTGAGAGTTCATTAAATAATTTTATTATATGAACTTAATTATCATGAACTTAGTCTAAAATCTTTGCAAAAAATGTCTTGTAGATCAAATGGCCAACGCTCATGTCAACATGAACTTCAACGCGTTCCTAGAGAAAACCAAGCTGAAATATGATGTAGCAACTATACGGACTGGGTCCGGAACCTGAGGATCATCCTCATAGCTGCCAAGAAAGCATATGTCCTAGAAGGACCGCTAGGTGAAGCACCCATCCTAGAGAACCAAGATGTTATGAACGCTTGGCAGTCACGTGCTAATGATTACTCCCTCGTTCAGTGCGGCATGCTTTACAACTTAGAATCGGGGCTCCAAAAGCGTTTTGAGCAACACGGAGCATATGAGATGTTCGAGGAACTGAAAATGGTTTTCCAAGCTCATGCCCGGGTCGAGAGATATGAAGTCTCCGACAAGTTCTATAGTTGTAAGATGGAGGAAAATAGTTCTGTCAGTGAGCACATACTCAAAATGTCTGGGTTGCACAACCACCTGTCCCAGCTGGACATTAACCTCCCGGACGAGGCGGTCATTGACAGAATCCTTCAGTCGCTCCCATCGAGCTACAAGAGCTTTGTGATGAACTACAATATGCATGGGATGGTGAAAACTTTTCCTGAAGTATTTTCAATGCTGAAGTCAGCAGAGGTAGAAATCAAAAAGGAACATCAAGTGTTGATGGTCAATAAAACCACCAAGTTCAAGAAAGGCAAGGGTAAGAAGAACTTCAAGAAGGACGGCAAGGATGTTGCCGCGCCCGGTAAGCCAGTTGCCGGGAAGAAGTCAAAGAATGGACCCAAGCCTGAAATTGAGTGCTTTTATTGCAAAGGGAAGGGTCACTGGAAGCAGAACTGCCCCAAATACTTAGTGGACAAGAAGGGCGGCAACACTAAAGGTATATGTGATATACATGTAATTGATGTGTACCTTACCCATGCTCGTAGTAGCTCCTGGGTATTTGATACCGGTGCCGTTGCTCATATTTGTAACTCAAAGCAGGAGCTGCGGAATAAGCGGAGACTGGCGAAGGACGAGGTGACGATGTGCGTCAGGAATGGTTCCAAGGTCGATGTGATCGTCGTCGGCACACTACCTCTACATTTACCCACGGGATTAGTTTTAAACCTCAATAATTGTTATTTAGTGCCAAGTTTGAGCATGAACATTGTATCTGGATCTCGTTTAATAAGAGATGGCTACTCATTTAAATCCGAAAATAATGGTTGTTCTATTTATATGAGAGATATGTTTTATGGTCATGCCCCGATGGTCAATGGTTTATTCTTAATGAATCTCGAACGTAATGTTACACATATTCATAGTGTGAATACCAAAAGATGTAAAGTTGATAACGATAGTCCCACATACTTGTGGCACTGCCGCCTTGGTCACATTGGTGTCAAGCGCATGAAGAAGCTCCATGCTGATGGACTTTTAGAGTCTCCCGATTATGAATCATTTGACACATGCGAACCATGCCTTATGGGCAAAATGACCAAGACTCCGTTCTCCAGAACTATGGAGCAAGCAACCAACTTATTGGAAATCATACATAATGATGTGTGCAGTCCAATGAGCGTTGAGGCTCGCGGAGGATATCGTTATGTTCTCACTCTCGCTGATGACTTAAGTAGATATGGGTATGTCTACTTGATGAAACACAAGTCTGAGACCTTTGAAAAGTTCAAGGAATTTCAGAATGAGGTAGAGAATCAACGTGACCGAAAGATAAAGTTCTTACGATCAGATCATGGAGGAGAATATTTAAGCCATGAATTTGGTATGCACTTAAGGAAATGTGGAATCGTTTCACAACTCACGCCGCCTGGAACACCTCAGCGTAACGGTGTGTCCGAACATCGTAATCGCACTCTATTGGATATGGTGCGATCTATGATGTCTCTTACCGATTTACCACTATCATTTTGGGGATACACTCTAGAGACAACTACATTCACTTTAAATAGGGCTCCGTCTCAATCCGTTGAGACGACACCATATGAATTATGGTTTGGAAAGAAACCTAAGCTGTCGTTTCTAAAAGTTTGGGGATGCGATGCTTATGTCAAGAAACTTCAACCTGAAAAGCTCGAACCCAAGTCGGAAAAATGTGTCTTCATAGGATACCCTAAGGAAACCATTGGGTATACCTTCTACCTTAGATCCGAAGGCAAGATCTTTGTTGCCAAGAACGGATCCTTTCTAGAAAAGGAGTTTCTCTCGAAAGGAGTAAGTGGGAGGAAAGTAGAACTTGAAGAAGTACTACCTCTTGAATCGGAAAGTACTGCAGCTCAGGAAAATGTTCCTATGGTGCCTACACCAACTGGAGAGGAAATTAATGATGATGATCAAGGTACTTCGGATCAAGTCGCTACTGAACTTCGTAGGTCCACAAGGACACGTTCCATGCCAGAGTGGTATGGCAACCCTGTCCTGGAAATCATGTTGTTAGACAACGATGAACCTTCGAACTATGAAGAAGCGATGGAGGGCCCAGATTCCAACAAATGGCTTGAATCCATGCAATCCGAGATAGAATCCATGTATGAAAACAAAGTATGGACTTTGATAGACTTGCCCGATGATCGGCGAGTGATAGAAAACAAATGGATCTTTAAGAAGAAGACGGACGCGGATGGTAATGTTACCATCTATAAAGCTCGACTTGTCGCTAAGGGTTATCGGCAAGTTCAAGGGGTTGACTACGATGAGATTTTCTCTCCCGTAGCGAAGCTGAAGTCCGTCCGAATCATGTTAGCAATTGCCGCATACTATGATTATGAGATATGGCAGATGGACGTCAAAACAGCATTCCTTAATGGGTATCTTAAGGAAGAACTGTATATGATGCAGCCTGAAGGTTTTGTCGATCCTAAGAATGCTAACAAGGTATGCAAGCTCCAGCGATCCATTTATGGGCTGGTGCAAGCATCTCGGAGTTGGAACATTCGATTTGATGAGATGATCAAAGCGTTTGGGTTTATGCAGACTTATGGAGAAGCCTGCGTTTACAAGAAAGTGAGTGGGAGCTCTGTAGCATTTCTCATATTATATGTAGATGACATACTTCTGATGGGAAATGATATAGAACTTTTGGACAACATTAAGGCCTACTTGAATAAGTGTTTTTCAATGAAGGACCTTGGAGAAGCTGCTTACATATTAGGCATCAAGATCTATAGGGATAGATCGAGACGCCTCATAGGTCTTTCACAAAGCACATACCTTGATAAGATATTGAAGAAGTTCAATATGGATCAGTCCAAGAAAGGGTTCTTGCCTGTATTGCAAGGTGTGAGATTGAGCTCGGCTCAATGCTCAACCACGGCAGAAGATAAAGAAGAGATGAGTGTCATCCCCTATGCCTCAGCTATAGGGTCTATTATGTATGCCATGCTGTGTACCAGACCTGACGTAAACCTTGCCGTAAGTTTGGTAGGAAGGTACCAAAGTAATCCCGGCAAGGAACACTGGACAGCGGTCAAGAATATCCTGAAGTACCTGAAAAGGACAAAGGACATGTTTCTCGTTTATGGAGGTGACGAAGAGCTCGTCGTAAAGGGTTACATTGATGCTAGCTTCGACACAGATCTGGATGACTCTAAGTCACAAACCGGATACGTGTATATGTTGAATCGTGGAGCAGTAAGCTGGTGCAGTTGCAAGCAGAGCGTCGTGGCGGGATCTACATGTGAAGCAGAGTACATGGCAGCCTCGGAGGCAGAACATGAAGCAATATGGATGAAGGAGTTCATCACCGACCTAGGAGTTATACCCAATGCGTCGGGGCCGATCACTCTCTTCTGTGACAACACTGGAGCTATTGCCCTTGCCAAGGAGCCCAGGTTTCACAAGAAGACTAGGCACATCAAGCGTCGTTTCAACTCCATCCGTGAAAATGTTCAAGATGGAGAAATAGATATTTGCAAAGTACATACGGATCTGAATGTCGCAGATCCATTGACTAAACCTCTTCCGCGAGCAAAACATGATCAACACCAGAACTCTATGGGTGTTCGAGTCATCACAATGTAACTAGATTATTGACTCTAGTGCAAGTGGGAGACTGTTGGAAATATGCCCTAGAGGCAATAATAAAAGGATTATTATTATATTTCCTTGTTCATGATAATTGTCTTTTATTCATGCTATAATTGTATTACCCGGAATCATAATACACGTGTGAATACATAGACCACAACATGTCCCTAGTGAGCCTCTAGTTGACTAGCTCGTTGATCAACAGATAGTCATGGTTTCCTGACTATGGACATTGGATGTCATTGATAACGAGATCACATCATTAGGAGAATGATGTGATGGACAAGACCCAATCCTAAGCATAGCACAAGATCGTGTAGTTCGTTTGCTAGAGCTTTTCCAATGTCAAGTATCTTTTCCTTAGACCATGAGATCGTGTAACTCCCGGACACCGTAGGAGTGCTTTGGGTGTACCAAATGCCACAACGTAACTGGGTGACTATAAAGGTATACTACGGGTATCTCCGAAAGTGTCTGTTGGGTTGACACGGATCGAGACTGGGATTTGTCACTCCGTATGACGGAGAGGTATCTCTGGGCCCACTCGGTAATGCATCATCATAATGAGCTCAAAGTGACCAAGTGTCTGGTCGCGGGATCATGCATTACGGTATGAGTAAAGTGACTTGCCGGTAACGAGATTGAACGAGGTATTGGGATACCGACGATTGATTCTCGGGCAAGTAACATACCGATTGACAAAGGGAATTGTATACGGGGTTGCTTGAATCCTCGACATCGTGGTTCATCCGATGAGATCATCGAGGAGCATGTGGGAGCCAACATGGGTATCCAGATCCCACTGTTGGTTATTGACCGGAGAGCTGTCTCGGTCATGTCTACGTGTCTCCCGAACCCGTAGGGTCTACACACTTAAGGTTCGGTGACGCTAGGGTTGTAGAGATATTTGTATGCAGCAAACCGAAAGTTGTTCGGAGTCCCGGATGAGATCCCGGACGTCACGAGGAGTTTCGGAATGGTCCGGAGGTAACGAATTATATATGGAAAGTCGAGTTTCGGCCATCGGGAAAGTTTCGGGGGTCACCGGTATTGTACCGGGACCACCAGAAGGGTCCTGGGGGTCCACTGGGTGGGGCCACCCATCCCGGAGGGCCCCATGGGCTGAAGTGGGAGGGGAACCAGCCCCTGGTGGGCTGGTGCGCCCCCCCTTGGGCCCCCCTGCACCTAGGGTTGGGAACCCTAGGGGAGGGGGCGCCTCCACTTGCCTTGGGGGGCAAGGCACCCCCCTTGGCCGCCGCCCCCTAGGAGATCCCATCTCCTAGGGCCGGCGCCCCCCCTGGGGACACTATATATAGAGGGGGGAGGGAGCTCAGCCGCACCCTTGCTCTTGGCGCCTCCCTTCCCCCTTGCTACACCTCTCCCTCCCGCAGACGCTTGGCGAAGCCCTCCCGGGATCCCTGCTGCATCCACCACCACGCCGTCGTGCTGCTGGATCTTCATCAACCTCTCCTTCCCCCTTGCTGGATCAAGAAGGAGGAGACGTCACGCTGACCGTACGTGTGTTGAACGCGGAGGTGCCATCCGTTCGACGCTAGGATCTCCGGTGATTTGGATCACGACGAGTACGACTCCCTCAACCCCGTTCTCTTGAATGCTTCCGCTCGATCTACAAGGGTATGTAGATGCACTCCTCTCTCTCATTGCTAGATGAACTCATAGATTGATCTTGGTGAAACCGTAGGAAATTTTTTGTTTTCTGCAACGTTCCCCAACAGTGGCATCATGAGCTAGGTCTATGTGTAGTTCTCTTTGCACGAGTAGAACACAAATCTGTTGTGGGCGTAGATGTTGTCAACTTTCTTGCCACTACTAGTCTTATTTTGCTTCAGTGGTATTGTGGGATGAAGCGGCCCGGACCGACCTTACACGTATGCTTAGGTGAGACAGGTTCCACCGACTGACATGCACTAGTTGCATAAGGTGGCTAGCGGGTGTCTGTCTCTCCCACTTTAGTTGGAGCGGATTCGATGAAAAGGGTCCTTATGAAGGGTAA
Source organism: Triticum dicoccoides (assembly GCF_002162155.2). Classification (NCBI taxonomy): domain Eukaryota; kingdom Viridiplantae; phylum Streptophyta; class Magnoliopsida; order Poales; family Poaceae; genus Triticum; species Triticum dicoccoides. Next base: position 615,451,887 of record NC_041385.1, read on the forward strand.
ATACTAAATAGAAGTTGACAAATCACGTTGTGGCTTTTTCGTAGGTAAGAAAATGTTCTTGCTAGAACCCTATTGCAGCCACGTAAAAGATGCAACAACAATTAGAGGACGTCTAACTTGTTTTTGCACCAATTGCTTTGTGATGTGATATGGCCAAAAGTTGTGATGAATGATGAATGATATATTGTGATGTATGAGATCATGTTCTTGTAATAGGAATCACGACTTGCATGTCGATGAGTATGACAACCGGCAGGAGCCATAGGAGTTGTCTTAATTATTGTATGACCTGCGTGTCAATGATTTAACGCCATGTAATTACTTTACTTTATTGCTAAACCGTTAGCTATAGTAGTAGAAGTAATAGTTGGCGAGCAACTTCATGGAGACACGATGATGGAGATCATGATGATGGAGATCATGGTGTCATGCCGGTGACGAAGATGATCATGGAGCCCCGAAGATGGAGATCAAAGGAGCTATATGATATTGGCCATATCATGTCACTACTATTTGATTGCATGTGATGTTTATCATGTTTTTGCATCTTGTTTACTTAGAACGATGATAGTAAATAAGATGATCCCTCATAATCATTTCAAGAAAGTGTTCCCCCTAACTGTGCGCCGTTGCGACAGTTCGTTGTTTCGAAGCACCATGTGATGATTGGGTGTGATAGATTCTAACGTTCACATACAACGGGTGTAAGACAGATTTACACATGCAAAACACTTAGGTTAACTTGACGAGCCTAGCACGTACAGACATGGCCTCGGAACACAGAGACCGAAAGGTCGAACATGAGTCGTATGGAAGATACGATCAACATGGAGATGTTTACCGATGATGACTAGTCCATCTCACGTGATGATCGGACATGGCCTAGTCGACTCGGATCATGTAACACTTAGATGACTAGAGGGATGTCTAATCTGAGTGAGAATTCATTAAATAATTTGATTATATGAACTTAATTATCATGAACTTAGTCTAAAATCTTTGCAAAAAATGTCTTGTAGATCAAATGGCCAACGCTCATGTCAACATGAACTTCAACGCGTTCCTAGAGAAAACCAAGCTGAAATATGATGTAGCAACTATACGGACTGGGTCCGGAACCTGAGGATCATCCTCATAGCTGCCAAGAAAGCATATGTCCTAGAAGGACTGCTAGGTGAAGCACCCATCCTAGAGAACCAAGATGTTATGAACGCTTGGCAGTCACGTGCTAATGATTACTCCCTCGTTCAGTGCGGCATGCTTTACAACTTAGAACCGGGGCTCCAAAAGCGTTTTGAGCAACACGGAGCATATGAGATGTTCGAGGAACTGAAAATGGTTTTCCAAGCTCATGCCCGGGTCGAGAGATATGAAGTCTCCGACAAGTTCTATAGTTGTAAGATGGAGGAAAATAGTTCTGTCAGTGAGCACATACTCAAAATGTCTGGGTTGCACAACCACCTGTCCCAGCTGGACATTAACCTCCCGGACGAGGCGGTCATTGACAGAATCCTTCAGTCGCTCCCACCGAGCTACAAGAGCTTTGTGATGAACTACAATATGCAGGGGATGGTGAAAACTTTTCCTGAAGTATTTTCAATGCTGAAGTCAGCAGAGGTAGAAATCAAAAAGGAACATCAAGTGTTGATGGTCAATAAAACCACCAAGTTCAAGAAAGGCAAGGGTAAGAAGAACTTCAAGAAGGACGGCAAGGATGTTGCCGCGCCCGGTAAGCCAGTTGCCGGGAAGAAGTCAAAGAATGGACCCAAGCCTGAAATTGAGTGCTTTTATTGCAAAGGGAAGGGTCACTGGAAGCAGAACTGCCCCAAATACTTAGCGGACAAGAAGGGCTGCAACACTAAAGGTATATGTGATATACATGTAATTGATGTGTACCTTACCCATGCTCGTAGTAGCTCCTGGGTATTTGATACCGGTGCCGTTGCTCATATTTGTAACTCAAAGCAGGAGCTGCGGAATAAGCGGAGACTGGCGAAGGACGAGGTGACGATGTGCGTCAGGAATGGTTCCAAGGTCGATGTGATCGTCGTCGGCACACTACCTCTACATTTACCCACGGGATTAGTTTTAAACCTCAATAATTGTTATTTAGTGCCAAGTTTGAGCATGAACATTGTATCTGGATCTCGTTTAATACGAGATGGCTACTCATTTAAATCCGAAAATAATGGTTGTTCTATTTATATGAGAGATATGTTTTATGGTCATGCCCCGATGGTCAATGGTTTATTCTTAATGAATCTCGAACGTAATGTTACACATATTCATAGTGTGAATACCAAAAGATGTAAAGTTGATAACGATAGTCCCACATACTTGTGGCACTGCCGCCTTGGTCACATTGGTGTCAAGCGCATGAAGAAGCTCCATGCTGATGGACTTTTAGAGTCTCTCGATTATGAATCATTTGACACATGCGAACCATGCCTTATGGGCAAAATGACCAAGACTCCGTTCTCCAGAACTATGGAGCAAGCAACCAACTTATTGGAAATCATACATAATGATGTGTGCAGTCCAATGAGCGTTGAGGCTCGCGGAGGATATCATTATGTTCTCACTCTCGCTGATGACTTAAGTAGATATGGGTATGTCTACTTGATGAAACACAAGTCTGAGACCTTTGAAAAGTTCAAGGAATTTCAGAATGAGGTAGAGAATCAACGTGACCGAAAGATAAAGTTCTTACGATCAGATCATGGAGGAGAATATTTAAGCCATGAATTTGGTATGCACTTAAGGAAATGTGGAATCGTTTCACAACTCACGCCGCCTGGAACACCTCAGCGTAACGGTGTGTCCGAACGTCGTAATCGCACTCTATTGGATATGGTGCGATCTATGATGTCTCTTACCGATTTACCACTATCATTTTGGGGATACACTCTAGAGACAACTACATTCACTTTAAATAGGGCTCCGTCTCAATCCGTTGAGACGACACCATATGAATTATGGTTTGGAAAGAAACCTAAGCTGTCGTTTCTAAAAGTTTGGGGATGCGATGCTTATGTCAAGAAACTTCAACCTGAAAAGCTCGAACCCAAGTCGGAAAAATACGTCTTCATAGGATACCCTAAGGAAACCATTGGGTATACCTTCTACCTTAGATCCGAAGGCAAGATCTTTGTTGCCAAGAACGGATCCTTTCTAGAAAAGGAGTTTCTCTCGAAAGGATTAAGTGGGAGGAAAGTAGAACTTGATGAAGTACTACCTCTTGAATCGGAAAGTACTGCAGCTCAGGAAAATGTTCCTATGGTGCCTACACCAACTGGAGAGGAAATTAATGATGATGATCAAGGTACTTCGGATCAAGTCGCTACTGAACTTCGTAGGTCCACAAGGACACGTTCCATGCCAGAGTGGTATGGCAACCCTGTCCTGGAAATCATGTTGTTAGACAACGATGAACCTTCGAACTATGAAGAAGCGATGGAGGGCCCAGATTCCAACAAATGGCTTGAATCCATGCAATCCGAGATAGAATCCATGTATGAAAACAAAGTATGGACTTTGATAGACTTGCCCGATGATCGGCGAGTGATAGAAAACAAATGGATCTTTAAGAAGAAGACGGACGCGGATGGTAATGTTACCATCTATAAAGCTCGACTTGTCGCTAAGGGTTATCGGCAAGTTCAAGGGGTTGACTACGATGAGATTTTCTCTCCCGTAGCGAAGCTGAAGTCCGTCCGAATCATGTTAGCAATTGCCGCATACTATGATTATGAGATATGGCAGATGGACGTCAAAACAGCATTCCTTAATGGGTATCTTAAGGAAGAACTGTATATGATGCAGCCTGAAGGTTTTGTCGATCCTAAGAATGCTAACAAGGTATGCAAGCTCCAGCGATCCATTTATGGGTTGGTGCAAGCATCTCGGAGTTGGAACATTCGATTTGATGAGATGATCAAAGCGTTTGGGTTTATGCAGACTTATGGAGAAGCCTGCGTTTACAAGAAAGTGAGTGGGAGCTCTGTAGCATTTCTCATATTATATGTAGATGACATACTTCTGATGGGAAATGATATAGAACTTTTGGACAGCATTAAGGCCTACTTGAATAAGTGTTTTTCAATGAAGGACCTTGGAGAAGCTGCTTACATATTAGGCATCAAGATCTATAGGGATAGATCGAGACGCCTCATAGGTCTTTCACAAAGCACATACCTTGATAAGATATTGAAGAAGTTCAATATGGATCAGTCCAAGAAAGGGTTCTTGCCTGTATTGCAAGGTGTGAGATTGAGCTCGGCTCAATGCTCAACCACGGCAGAAGATAAAGAAGAGATGAGTGTCATCCCCTATGCCTCAGCTATAGGGTCTATTATGTATGCCATGCTGTGTACCAGACCTGACGTAAACCTTGCCGTAAGTTTGGTAGGAAGGTACCAAAGTAATCCCGGCAAGGAACACTGGACAGCGGTCAAGAATATCCTGAAGTACCTGAAAAGGACAAAGGACATGTTTCTCGTTTATGGAGGTGATGAAGAGCTCGTCGTAAAGGGTTACATTGATGCTAGCTTCGACACAGATCTGGATGACTCTAAGTCACAAACCGGATACGTGTATATGTTGAATCGTGGAGCAGTAAGCTGGTGCAGTTGCAAGCAGAGCGTCGTGGCGGGATCTACATGTGAAGCAGAGTACATGGCAGCCTCGGAGGCAGCACATGAAGCAATATGGATGAAGGAGTTCATCACCGACCTAGGAGTCATACCCAATGCGTCGGGGCCGATCACTCTCTTCTGTGACAACACTGGAGCTATTGCCCTTGCCAAGGAGCCCAGGTTTCACAAGAAGACTAGGCACATCAAGCGTCGTTTCAACTCCATCCGTGAAAATGTTCAAGATGGAGAAATAGATATTTGCAAAGTACATACGGATCTGAATGTCGCAGATCCATTGACTAAACCTCTTCCGCGAGCAAAACATGATCAACACCAGAACTCTATGGGTGTTCGATTCATCATAATGTAACTAGATTATTGACTCTAGTGCAAGTGGGAGACTGTTGGAAATATGCCCTAGAGGCAATAATAAAAGGATTATTATTATATTTCCTTGTTCATGATAATTTTCTTTTATTCATGCTATAATTGTATTACCCGGGAATCATAATACACGTGTGAATACATAGACCACAACATGTCCCTAGTGAGCCTCTAGTTGACTAGCTCGTTGATCAACAGATAGTCATGGTTTCCTGACTATGGACATTGGATGTCATTGATAACGAGATCACATCATTAGGAGAATGATGTGATGGACAAGACCCAATCCTAAGCATAGCACAAGATCGTGTAGTTCGTTTGCTAGAGCTTTTCCAATGTCAAGTATCTTTTCCTTAGACCATGAGATCGTGTAACTCCCGGACACCGTAGGAGTGCTTTGGGTGTACCAAATGCCACAACGTAACTGGGTGACTATAAAGGTATACTACGGGTATCTCCGAAAGTGTCTGTTGGGTTGACACGGATCGAGACTGGGATTTGTCACTCCGTATGACGAAGAGGTATCTCTGGGCCCACTCGGTAATGCATCATCATAATGATCTCAAAGTGACCAAGTGTCTGGTCGCGGGATCATGCATTACGGTATGAGTAAAGTAACTTGCCAGTAACGAGATTGAACGAGGTATTGGAATACCGACGATCGAATCTCGGGCAAGTAACATACCGATTGACAAAGGGAATTGTATACGGGGTTGCTTGAGTTCTCGACATCGTGGTTCATCCGATGAGATCATCGAGGAGCATGTGGGAGCCAACATGGGTATCCAGATCCCACTGTTGGTTATTGACCGGAGTGTTGTCTCGGTCATGTCTACGTGTCTCCCGAACCCGTAGGGTCTACACACTTAAGGTTCGGTGACGCTAGGGTTGTAGAGATATTTGTATGCAGCAAACCGAAAGTTGTTCGGAGTCCCGTATGAGATCCCGGACGTCACGAGGAGTTTCGGAATGGTCCGGAGGTAACGAATTATATATGGGAAGTCGAGTTTCGGCCATCGGGAAAGTTTCGGGGGTCATCAGTATTGTACCGGGACCACCGGAAGGGTCCTGGGGTCCACCGTGTGGGGCCACCCATCCCGGAGGGGCCCATGGGCTGAAGTGGAAGGGGAACCAGACCCTGGTGGGCTGGTGCGCCCCCCCTTGGGCCCCCCTGCGCCTAGGGTTGGGAACCCTAGGGGAGGGGGCGCCTCCACTTGCCTTGGGGGGCAAGGCACCCCCCTTGGCCGCCGTCCCCCTAGGAGATCCCATCTCCTAGGGCTGGCGCCCCCCTGGGGACCCTATATATAGAGGGGGGAGGGAGGGCATACGCACCCTTGCACTTGGCGCCTCCCTTCCCCCTTGCTACACCTCTCCCTCCCGCAGACGCTTGGCGAAGCCCTGCCGGGATCCCTGCTGCATCCACCACCACGCCGTCGTGCTGCTGGATCTTCATCAACCTCTCCTTCCCCCTTGCTAGATCAAGAAGGAGGAGACGTCACGCTGACCGTATGTGTGTTGAATGCGGAGGTGTCGTCCGTTCGGCGCTAGGATCTCCGGTGATTTGGATCACGACGAGTACGACTCCCTCAACCCCGTTCTCTTGAACGCTTCCGCTCGATCTACAAGGGTATGTAGATGCACTCCTCTATCTCGTTGCTAGATGAACTCATAGATTGATCTTGGTGAAACCATAGGAAATTTTTTGTTTTCTGCAACGTTCCCCTACACCGCATTCATGCCCAGCCAGAGTGGACGCGACCTCTCACTGGCAGCTGCATTAAAGCGGCACACCGGCTGAGAGAGCGTCGCCCGCGTTGCTTCCTGGTGCACGCGACTGCTCCGCGTTCAAAGGTCACAATAGCCGGTCACAACATGCATGTAAAAAGTTCTTGGGAGTTCGTGCTACAGCTAGTTGTTCTCCCCCAACTCGTCAATCTCTTCCAGTAGTGCTAGTACTCCATGGCGCGATCCATCGACAAGTAGGTGGGAAAGTTATCGTATACTCAGTTTGCAGTGAGTGGCATGCCGAGCGACCATGTGGGATCGAGCCATGGAGGAGGGTGAGACACAAACACGATAGACGTGATTTAAATGTTGGTTTTGCTCGATGGCGCGATCCAACGAAATGAAATGTTGGTTTCTCTCCGTTTCCATTTTTTCTCTGGAAAAATGGAAACTTTCCACTCCATTTTCATTCCTACTCCAAGGTTGCCCCGTTACAACATTCCATCAAATACAAAGGAAAACTAACACGCATGCTGATGCATCTCAATGATTCACATATCATAGCCAATATTTACTTCACAACTAAAGCCAAAAGTTGTGAGAGCATGTACGAAAGAAAAACTACTGATGGGGTCACTACGACTTAAATCCTAAACCCTAAACAGGATTTAATTCCCTGGCTAGGTAGAACCTGTCGAAGGAAAGATGGCTGGCACCCTCGGATCATACGATGCTTTTGTGAAGTTCCACTAAAATTGAGCTGAGCATCCATGATGACAAAGATATTGAAGAAGTATGATTAGAATAATAGTACTGGCACTAGTACATGAGACATAAACTCATCACAAGTAGAAGCCGGTAGAAGTAGAGATAGATCGACATGAAGATGGAGCTACGTGGGGAGCCGCGGCACTGGAGCAAGCTGGCTCCAAAAGGAAGATGTACTACCTGGGACGTCGGGCTATAGCTAGAAGGGCGGTTGGGACGCGGCATCAGCCCATACCGCGGTAACCCCCGATTGGGACGCACCAACTGTGGGTTTTCTCCCTCGCCGATGTTGACCGCGTCTACGCAGAACATTGTTCCCTTCCCCCAGCTGCAGGATCAGGCCGGTTATGTGACTAGCGGTGTGGCCACCGTCGTTCTATGCTTGTGAAGAGAGCAACCCAAGCAAGCAGGCTTGTAGCTTAGGCTCCTGCTAGTGTATATATAGTGGTTTTCTTTTTCTCCCCATATCAACCATTTTATATTGCGTACATGTCATTGAAGAGTGAAATGATGGTTGCTTATTCCGACTAACTTACTGTGTGATTTGACTACTACTTAGTGGCCCCTATACGTACTCCCCCTATGTGTATGGCCGTTCCTGAGTCTCACTTGTACTTATCTCTATTTTCTTGCATGACACGTAGACATGATGCGCATAGAGGAATTTTGTTACTGCATGTTGTTACGTAGTAGTACTGTACTACTAGTCCCTACTCCCTCCTTCCGGTTCACTACTGGTACTCCCTCCGTCCTGGCTTATTGGTCCCCTTTGTACTCAATTCATGGGCTCGTTTTCCTCAAGAAAATTGTCTTTACCAACGTATTAATATCGGGAATGCATGCGTGAACAACGAATGCTTAAACCTTGCATGCAACATTTTGACAAAGCATTGACTTATGAACATGTGAATGTAAGGGACTACAACCTCGTGCATGCATGCAACAGTCACACGTACATATGGACGCAAAAACATGCGCAACACCCTAATGCATGCATGTCCGAGCACACGAGGAACACACACGGTCACGCTCAAGTGCTCAACCTACACGTGTATGCACACACATACTCGGCCAGGGTGAGCTAGTGACCGTATAAACACCGGAAAATGTATATATTGAGCGCAATGAGCATATTATGAAGTCTACTGACCGTATTTTTACAAATATACAGTGATAGACAATGTATTTATCTCGTTTGAAATGAAGCCATATTACTTTGCTGTGTCCCATCAGCTTGCTGAACGAGGAGAAGCTTGCAGGACGGGAGAAGCTTGCGCGCGGTGGCTTGCAGGACAAGGAGAAACTTTTGACTAATGCAAGCTCTCCCTCGCTCAGGCGGTGGACCTGCAACAGTTAATTCGGTGTCAAATTGCCAGAAGCATACACTATACTAGTACTATTATTGTTCGACTTCCCGAAGAGGCGAACAGCCAAGCACAAAGTTTACTAGTACTAGTACTACTACTATAGTCTATAGAGGTATGTACTATACTACTAGGAACCGGATAGAGGAGCGTCTGCACTCTTATTATATTTTTAAAATGTGATAAAGCAATCTTCAACACATTTGGTTCTCTTCGAGGGTTCTCACATGTGATAATGGAAGTTGATTGCATGGACACTCACCACAATTCTCGCTTAATTCTGGCTCATATCCTAGGAGCGCTCGGAATATTTCCTCTTTTTTTGTTATTCAGCATGTAAACAGGCCAGCAAACCTTGCGGCGCATCTTTGTGCGAACCGTGCTTGCTGCACTTTGAATGTGGCCGAGAGCTGGCTTGATGAAACCGCTTCCTACTTATTTTTTTACGGGGTACCTCGCTTCCTAGTGACCAGTGTCTTGGCTGATCGTCCTAAGAATGTTTATATATGAATAAAGCTCTCTCATTTACCCGCAAAAAAGATTAAGCCATATTAACCGGAAAGGAGGGAGTATGGACTATCACTACTTTTTGGTGTGTCCCGTCAACTCGCAGAACGAGGAGAAGCTTGCAGGACAAGGTGAAGCTCGCTTACGCCTTTTGACTAATGCAGCCTACCCTCGCCCAGGCGGTGGAGATGCATCAGTTCATTCGGTGTCAGATTGCCAGAGGCATACACTGTAGTACCGAACATGCGGAGTACCATCATTGTTCGACTTCACGAAAAGGTGAAGAGCCAAGCGCAAGGTTTAGTAGTACACGTAGTACTACTACTAGAACCGCATGGTGGAGCGTCTGTACTCTTATTTTTTGAATATCTGATAAAGTACACATTTATTCAGGAGAAGGGCGGAAAACGGCAGCCCAACATGTAATGATGATATCAATCAACCATGCTCGAATATATCTTGGCCTCCGTGCGAGCCCGTCTGTGTGTTCTTGCTCCTCGTCTCTCTCAAGGAACGGTGGGTTGGCCATTTTGCCATCAATTGAGATCGGTTTGCTCACACTCAGGTCCCACATGTCAGTGATATGCCAAGAGGAGGTGCATTGACCGACTGGCCATACGCGTACTTGGTTTTGCACCTTCATACTACTCCTCCCTCTGTCACAGTTTACAGGGCGCGCTTCATTATGATGCATTTCTCTCAATGCATTTCCACCACCATAGAGACTTTAGATGTGTTTGGTTTAATGCTCAATTAATTACGGCGTGGTAACCGCAATCAAGTCCACAATTTTCTGTTGACGCTCAAAAGTGGAACGTTTATAAAGAATGGCTTTAAGCTATGTCAAGATTAATTCAAACTTACTATTGAAAGTCACCATGAGATGGCTCTCTTTGAGAAGATGAAGATGAATATGAAGATGGTCTAAAACGGAGCTCGGATGTAAAAGCTATGACAAGTTCAGAGATACTCATGTCGACACCAGATTAAAGAATGGCTAGAAACTCAATTAGGATCGCTTCGAATGGAGAAAGTTTCAACAATAAAGTTGTGCGCCTCGTCGAAACGATCGATTTTGATATAAATATCGTCCCAATCCAAGGTCGTATGTAAAAGTTAGAGCTCGTACAGGCCGACCCTCCAGTGAGCAAAATATGACGCCCGGAACCAGACACATATGTGGGTATGTCTGATAAACTGCGTGAATAATTAGCTGTTTTGCGTGAGCGATTTGACCCTCGAGATTACCTCTGATGAAAAAACTTTCAACATGAAAGTTCTTCGTCTCATCAAAATGGTCAAGATTGCTTTTTGACTCATTTCCATCCGAAGTCGTTTGGCACCACAAAAAAGACCCGCAAGATGCAGCCAGTTTTAGACCGAACAGTTTTGGAAAGTTCGGATAAAACCAATCCGAAATTGACTAGGGTTTTGGACGTGAATCCAAACCTTTTTCTAGCACGGGAAGTCCATCCGTCTCTTATATACCTAAGGGTGACGGCCGATTGAACAACACACAATCGAACAAATCAATCTACTACTTTTTCGTGTTCATCTACTTTTTGTCTCTCCCTTGTATCTGTCTTCTCGTTCTTCGCTAGTTCTTCATGCTGGAGGGCTGCGGATCCACGAGGCTCTAGGGGCGAGCGAATCGACCTGGAGCAGCCCATAGCCGCCGCGATCCCTGACAGGGTCCCTCCCGGGCAAGCGGGGCTTCGGGTCTACAAAAGCGCCCGCTGACTGTCTTGCGTATCGCGCTGTCGGTCGGGTCTCCTTCGACGTGAGCTACGGTGCATCACCCCCGGCGTCGAGGGTACACGGTGACATGTTCGTGTGTCAACACACTTTTTTGGCGACTCCGCTGGGGACGAAGCTTTGAACAGTCTTCGGCCTGTTCTTGCTACGAGGAGAGCGTCATCAAGCGGCTGCAATCTACAACGGTAACATGTATCATCAATCTCCTTACGTAGATGCAAATAGCCATTATGTTGATGTTGCTAGATCTTTTAATGGAAATGTCATGTCGGTTAGCCCTAACGAGCAAAGGCCGACTAGTAATTCTATTGGAGAAACTTGGAATTTACAGAATCACGACATGCAACTTATGAATCAGAATTTTCGTGCATCGGCAACATCTTTCAATATGCTGGTGAACAACACGATTTGTTCGAGTGATAGATATATGATAGCTCATGTACAGGAGGGCGTCTCACAGTTTTATCCATCGGCAGCCAACTCGCAATATGCGGATTCATCCCCAAACATGTCGATGGATGGGGAATCGGCCATGCTTCCATTAGCTATTTGGCCGGTTATCCTCAAACATCATATACTACACCTCGTGATATTAATTGTCCAGTGGCATATAAAACTAAAAATATTCATGACTCGGATCACCTTGGCCGAGTGAATGGTGATTCTGCAGGAGCATATGTGCCTAATATTGCAGGAGATGAGGTGGCTTTGGCCGCATTAAAAAGTTTAGCCCAAAATAAGAAGATTAGTACTATTTGCCTTGAGCAGCATGAAAAGGGATTGGTTCCTGATTATGAGGCAATAAGAGCTAGGGTTTTGAAAGAAGACGAAGTGTTGCCGATTGATCAAATTGGCGTGAGAAAATATTCAACAATAGTACACATGTCTTCACCTATCATTGCATCATGTTATACACCCCCTATACAATCACAAAATTTCGGCAACATCAATTCATTGCCGAAAGATCGTAAAAGTATTGGGGGGCAAGCCGATCCAAGCATGGCTGAGTTTAAAGAAAAATATGTCGCCCGAATGGACGGGGTCAAGCCAACTCTCATAGGGAATAGCGTCAATGGCTTTACTACACCAACTCTTGAGGAATTACCAGCAGAATATCGACAAGCTTATGAAGCACTCAAGAAGAGGCGTGGAGAGGAATATTTGCAAGAATATGTCAAGTCCCTTCTTCCATTTAGCAATCATGATGGCTCCTCTATGATGTTGAGGCAAGCCAAGAAAGAAGCTTTGCAGGAAAATCAGCAAGAAAGGGTTCACTCGGCTAATACGGTTGATTCAATTAAAACCGAGACAAATATGACTAAGTCGTCTACAGCTGAGTTGAACGGTTCCTTTAGTGACAAGACAATGGTGGATTCAATTGAAACTGGGTTGAGCACTGAGACGTTTAGGGTCGAGTGCGTTGCATCGATCCAGCCGAGTGCATCGTTCCAGCCAAGTACACCATGCCAGCCAAGTGCATCGCTGGCTAATACCAATTGCATCAAGCCAATTATTCACAGGTGTACCAAAATAGCTGATGCAAGATTCACCGAGCTAAGGAACACCAAACGCAACAAATTGGCTGTCCTCAACTTTTCTAGATGTGAGGGAGCTTACATGCTACCCTATGAGTTTCGTGTCAAAAATATTGATGAGCATCAAGAACAAAGTAATATGGCCGAACACAGTTCCATTAATGATGAACATCAAGAACAAGAAAATGCAGCCGAGCAAAGTTCAACTGACAAAGAGCATCCGAGTGAAATCCACTTGGGCAATCCGACTGAAATATACTCAGGCAATCCGAGTGAAATCTACTCAGACAATCCGAATGATGAAGCATGAGATCCAGAAAAAGAGGACAAGGCATTGGAGAATTATTCAGAAGTGGAGCAAGGTATTGTTCCAGTGGTGCAACCATCTCTTCCTTCCAACGTCTTCACAAAGGTACACCTAGCAGATAGTTTATTCAATTTTCGATTCGGTCAAAATCATATTGTTGATGCACCTGTTAGTAAGATTCTAATTAATTTTGAAAGACCAATCGAAATGAGTAATCTGTTTGTTAGGAATGATCTTGTCACTAATCATGATAGTCAACACATGGTATCATTCATAGAGACTGGTAGTGATAACTCATCGCAACCAAAGCTTTTCCCATTATGCCGACTTAAAATTATGTTCATATGGGTAGCTTTGCTTGTTTCATGCCTGGCTAACATTTGGTCTCAAATGAGACGTATATTCCGTAATTGTTTTGGTTGCAGAAACATAAATCCAGGTCCAAAGTCCTTCGAGATAGTTGATTCAAAAGCATCGGAAAAGGAGGATGGAAAACAATGCATAGCCGAGTCGGGTGACGTTAACTCACCGTCACTTGGTTACTTAATTCCAAAGCCGATATCAAAATATCGGCTGAAATATATACGATGTACCATCAGTCCGGACAAAGATGATCACATTGTTGGTGCATCACCATCTAATCCAATTATCATAGAAGATCATCATGTCGAACCATCGGGGTAGGAGCCAGAGCAGAACTCGTTTGAGCAAAACGTTGGAAGCTGCGATATGTTTCAGCAATTAACGCAATCAGCCATCCAAGGACGATTGGAGTTTGAAAAGATGCACATAGATGATAAGATGGCTATGATTAACTCTGATGACAAAGTTATCACTCGGCTGCATCAAGCCGGCTCACCCAATGACAAACAGGTACACACTGAAATTGATGAGACCGAGTCGTCGAGCGAGAAAATTACTCAAGTCAGCAATCTTGAAGACAGACAGTCCATCTCAGTTATGACGAGTATGTCTAGCACTGGGGGACAACAAGAAAATCCAAAGATCGATCCCGGCAATGCAAAAAAGGACAAAGTCAACGATAAGCACAAGAGGAGGAAATCAAAAGTTACCTTCGCTCAGTTATTGGAAAATATCAAAAAGAGAGCGAAGAAAAATGTGATCAGCCAAGTAGTGCAAAAGCATCAAGATCATCCCCAAGGCGTAAGTGTAATAATCGGGATTGGCAAAAAGAGAAGTTCAATGCAGAAGATACATATTCTACTTTTGGGACGCCAATGCCAATGTCATGGACGCCTCCCTATGCTGATTCATCATGGGACAGGTATGATTCATGGACACATTATCCATCTTATTATAGATCATCTCATCAAAATTATGCAGCTCCAAGAGGATCATCATTTGATCAACAATCACATGCCAAAGACCGCTTCAATAAAAAAGAATCGGTCCGGAGCTCAAGGGATAAGAAAGAGGTGATCAAGCAAGTTTATCGGGTGAAAAAAGATGGTCGCAAGTGTGCTACTTCAGATTCAGTTTCAAGTAACAAAGAGCCGGTCAAATTGATCTTGGCTACAAAAGGCGAAGAGATAAAACAATTAATTGTTGAAGATAAAAGTGCCAAATCTGAATGTGCAAACTTGAAAGTGCCCAAGGTCAAGAAAGAGTTGCCAAAGCAAGAACAGAAGTTACAGCCGGGATGCCCACTCGGCTTATCAAGATGGCAAGAGAGAAAGTTGCAAAGGCTTTGTGCAGAAGAGCTAAAAAAGAAGAACATGTCATGGGTTCCAAAGGAGAGTTGCAAGGACAAGAATGATATGCAAGATTCTGTTGCAAAGAAATCGACAGAAATAAACAAAGGGAAGAATGAAACCGATAAGCAGGTAAGCCGAAGGTTCATATCACATAAGAAAAATCTTCGGCTGGCACATCGTTCGTATTCTTCAACCATGCCATCAATGCCTTTATCATGCAGTTCTCCACCAGGTATGATTGGTTACCCCCCATGGGTTTATTTTGATCCATTGATGCATTATAATTATTTACATCATGAAGGATATCACCAAGTCACTATACTTTTGATTAATTGCAATATTATTACTAATCTAAGAGCCGAAATTCCTGGAGTTCATGATTAAATTTATAGTTCCATTTTATTTCGGCTTTACAAACTTTGGTGGATGGTTTATGCATGCCCTGGAGGCAAAGATATGTGGTTGATAATCTTTTATCGCCCAAAGACATTATCTGGACATGGCCGGTGCGGTATGGTAACATCGTCCTTAGTCATATTGGAGAAGGAACAAGCCAAATGCTAGCTACTGTTGGGCATCAAACTGATTATGAGCATTTTTTATATTGCTTTTGTCTCTCTAGTACCATGGAGATTGTATTTGGTTGGTCTAGTTTTGAAGCAATGGCTAGTATATTGATATTGTTTATATATCTCCTTAAGGTGCTATTTTTAAAGTCTCATGCCGCTTAGAATATCTTGCACAAATAATCAGGCCGAATATGACTTTTCTATTCGTGCTAGAAACTCCATTTGCTATATGTGCTGTGCATGTTGAGACTTCTGGTGATTCGTTGTGAATGCAACAATTGTCTCAGGTTTACTCATGTTTCGATGAATCACCTATTGTTTATGATTGATACATGTCTAGGTATGATTTTCAACTTGGAATACTTTACTACTGCTCATATATCTAGACATAAAAATTCAAGAGTAGATGAGTTGGTGCACAAACATCAGGCTGCTGTGTTGATCACGGTGTATCACATATTTCTCATGAGCCGATGTTTTTGTCTCGCCAATCTAAGTAAGGCCGGACCGGAGCTAGAAACTTCGGCCACTAATGAAATTTTTATGCAGGCGAAAGTAAGGATTGGAGAAAGTTTATTGTTGATTATCTACAAAATTCTAGCAAAAGGGTGAACAATATGGTTCGGAGGATGACCTTGAGATAGATATCTATGGAACTTTATCACCAGATTGTTAATGAAGCTGAGAGGGTTTCACCCAAGTTTGCATCAGAAAGTTCACACAGGACATGGCCGATATATACTTATCGTCCTAAGAACATATAAATGGCCGATAGAGTGTTGACATCGTCCTTAGAACAAACTTGGTACAAGTTATTTTTCGGCACGCTAGCTTTGCCGAAAAACAGAGGGCATGTGTTGACGCTCAAAACTGGCACGTTTATAAAGAGTGGCTTGAAGCTATGTTAAGATTAATTCAAACTTACTATTGAAAGTCACCATGAGATGGCTCTCTTTGAGAAGATGAAGATGAATATGAAGATGGTCTAAAACGGAGCTCGGATGTAAAAGCTATGACAAGTTCAGAGATACTCATGTCGACACCAGATTAACGAATGGCTAGAAACTCAATTAGGATCGCTTCGAATGGAGAAAGTTTCAACAAGAAAGTTGTGCGTCTCGTCGAAACGATCGATTTTGATATAAAGATCGTCCCAATCCGAGGTCGTATGTAAACGTTAGAGCTCGTACAGCCTGACCCTCCAGTGAGCAAAATATGACGCCCGGAACCAGACACATATGTGGGTATGTCTGATAAACTTCGTGAATAATTAGCTGTTTTGCGTGAGCGATTTGACCCTCGAGATTACCTCTGATGAAAAAACGTTCAACATTAAAGTTGTTCGTCTCGTCGAAACAGTCAAGATTGCTTTTTGACTCGTTTCCATCCGAAGTCGTTTGGCACCACAAAAAAGACCCGCAAGATGCAGCCAGTTTTAGACCGAACAGTTTTGGAAAGTTCGGATAAAACCAATCCGAATTTGACTAGGGTTTTGGACGTGAATCCAAACCTTTTTCTAGCACGGGAAGTCCAGCCGCCTCTTATATACCTAAGGGGTGACGGCCGATTGAACAACACACAATCGAATAAATCAATCTACTACTTTTTCGTGTTCATCTACTTTTTGTCTCTCCCTTGTATCTGTCTTCTGGTTCTTTGCTAGTTCTTCATGCTGGAGGGCTGCGGATCCACGAGGCTCTAGGGGCGAGCAAATCGACCTGGAGCAGCCCATAGCCGCCG
Organism: Triticum dicoccoides; assembly: GCF_002162155.2. Taxonomy (NCBI): domain Eukaryota; kingdom Viridiplantae; phylum Streptophyta; class Magnoliopsida; order Poales; family Poaceae; genus Triticum; species Triticum dicoccoides. The sequence continues at coordinate 615,468,890 of NC_041385.1, forward strand.
CGAGCCCTGACGGGGTCCCTCCCGGGCAAGCGGGGCTTCGGGTCTACAAAAGCGCCCGCTGACTGTCTTGCGTATCGCGTTGTCGGTCGGGTCTCCTTCGACGTGAGCTGCGGTGCATCACCCCCGGCGTCGAGGGTACACGGTGACGTGTTCGTGTGTCAACATTTTCTCTCGATGTACTACGGAGTGGAGTAAGTGCATGCATGTGTGTACCCGGGGTGGAAGCACTGCATGCATGTGTGTACGCATTATTTCCTCTAGTAATAGACGCCGTGCTATAAGTACCAATGCTATTTTTCAGGCTGATCGCTAGTCGCCCTGGTCCCAGAGGTTTTTTCTTTTTCTGAAGCGTGCTCTATAAACAGTGACGGATGGAGTAGTATGAGCGGATTCAAAGAAGAGCGTATTGATGGTTGCTTGTTCCAAGCAACTTACAGTGGGAAAGGTGGGGCTTATGATTTGACAGCTCATTACTCAGTATTAATGCGGCACAATGACTGGGATGAGTCTCTCATGCGGTTGTGCACTACTCCCTCGGTTCTTAAATATACTCCAGAGTATTTGTATTTCTAGAGATTTCAACGAGTGACTACTCAAATATTCGTCTTTTTAGAGATTCAAATGGACTACTACATACGAATGTATATAGACATATTTTAGAGTGTAGATTCACTCATTTTGCTCCGTATGTAGTCACTTGTTGAAATCTCTAGAAAGACAAATATTTAGGAACGGAGGGAGTACACATAGGAAGCAAAATGAGTGAATCTACACTCTAAAACATGCCCATTTGAAATTTGTAAAAAGATAAATATTTAGGAATGAAGGAGTATAATTTTGTGCATGGCACAAGGACCCGGATGCTGAAGAGGCTTCTGGCAATGCTATCAAGCTTCCAACATTTGTTTACATAATTGACGTACTATACAAATAATTTTCCAGCGACATGAAATTGTACAACGGTGTGAGCTTTTATCTTTTGTTTCGTGTGTTTTGCCATCGATTCTCTTTCGGAAACAATGAAAAACTAACTTCCTTGCTAATGCATCTCAATTATTAGCAGATCAGAGCTAATATTTACATCACAACTGAAGACAAAGTTGTGAGAAGGTGTTAAATTAAAATTGATCCATGATTTCATTGGCAGCAACGTCCCCCCAGCTCTTTCTAAATCAACAAGGCATGTTGGGAAAAAAGTAGCTGTCTGGAGCATGCAACATTTCGATCATTTTGTGCAGTTCCACTAAAATAGAGCTGGGTGTCCCTATTCCAAAGATATTAAGTGTGATTACGATAATAGAGGACTGCTAATGAAACAATAAACACACAAATAGAAGCCGGTCACCTTTGCAGTCTCTCTTAAGACTAACTAGTTGGAGAAGATTAGGCTTGGAGTTGGATGAGGAGGATAGAGAAAAACCAATCTCCCTTTGTGCAGTCGCACTGAAATGTAGAGACGTTGCTTGTGTGTCATTTTAGTACAATGGCACAAAACACTCTTATGAAAAAAGTGATTTGTGCAGTTCACCAAAAGGTCGCAATAGCAACAAGGTGAAATGGATAGCCCTATTTGCAAAAAAGAGGTAGAAAGGAAACAATTACTGGCCAATAACAGTTGATGACACATGCGACGACAAAAAAGAAGCATATTCCTTGTCCTAAGGGAAGATAACAACACGGTTGTGTTTGTCTAAAACGGTGTGAGGACGAGATTGCAATATGGAAAGTACGCCGCACGAGCTACGTTTTGGGCAAAGAACTATGGAAGATCCACATGCAGCGACGTGGGAAGACGGGCAGTGGAGCAAGGCCGGAGGGGATACCTGGAGGTCGTCAGGATGTAACTAGGTGAGCGGCGGCGAGCGGAATCTGCCCATACTGCGGCAGTGAACAGGTGGCGTAGGCCCTACCGCGCCGGAGCTTGGTCAGAGAGAACGACGTGTACCGCAGATCGGGACGTGCTTCCTCGGCGCTGTCGAACGGAGAAACGATGCACATCCTCCCTTTCCACCGGCGGACGGGATGCGGCCGGATTAGTGACCAACGGTGAGAGAGAGAGAGAGGCCACTGCAGCCTTATGTGAGATACTTTGAAGAGAGATAAACCAGGCAGGCAGGCTCCATTGTATATAGTGGAGCAGACTACCTATTTCTCCATAAAAATCATTTTATATTCTGTGTACGTGCCATTGTGCAATATAACTTTATTTAAAAATAATGCGCCAATGCATCAAGTCGAACTTTGTCGTGCACGCGTGGTACACGACCTCCGTAGGTAAACAACCGCTACACGCGTTCAAATTAGCATGTGGGCTGCCATTTCGTACAAAAATGAGCTCCACCTTATACCCGCATGGGTGTGGTGTGACACTCCAAAATTTTTGTTGTTTTTGTTTGCAGCAAAAGCCTTGCTTGGTTTGAAGAAGGTCATTTAAACCCTTCTTAAAAAACCCACTCTTCTGAGTTTTTCTTCTCAAAAGCATTTCTTGGATTTAATTTCTTCAAAAAGAAACCTTTTTGGTTTTGGGCTGTTCTTTGGTTTTGATCCATTCTTGTTTTTACCATGCCTCTTGTGGTAAAAATTCTCCCAAAAATCCCTCCTTCCACTTTAGGGCAATCCAAACATTCTGTCCCAACAAGTTAAACCCATTTTTGGATTTTTATCCTTTTGTTTTTCTCCTCAAAACAATTCTGCCATTATTTCAAAGCCTAGATGCTCTACAAAGGAAGTGCCTAATTTCCTTTGAGTTTTGATCTCAAACCAACTCCTCTGGATAGTCCTTAGTACCCACAACCTAGAATCATCAAGATCCACTCTTCTTCTTTTCAAAATTTTTAAATTTCAGTCTCTACAAGTTTGGACCAGATTTGTCAAATTTGGTGAAATTCATATCTCCTCTTCTCCGAAAATTCCACCAAAATTCAGGCAGCCCCCAGATGCAATGAGAGGCCACCCCACCATAAATTAGCTCAAGGAGAACCTCCCACATACCAGAATCATTCTGTCGAACACCTGGCCAGCACTGTTACTATGCATTTTCAGAAAAATTCAGAGTTTCAGAAAGTTCAGTGTCGTTTCTTCGTCAGTGTTCAGTCACCTGTCAACTGTGCGCCTGGCGCGTTGCATACGGCCCCTCCTCCCTGTCCGGAGCGCCGCACGCACACTTGGCTGGTTCCTGGCGTCGGTGGCACCCTGGCCCGCCTGCGCCGGCGTCTTCCGCGGCGGCAGAACCTCCCGTGGCGGCCGACAGGGGGCACCCTGCGGCACAACGCTGTTCGGCACTGCCCAAGCCACCTGGGAGCTCCGCGTGGCCGTCTCCCTTGCCAGCGCACGCCTGCAGCACCGTCGCCATGGCCTGGCACGCTCAGGACGCGCTCTCTGCCGTCGACGTGCCGTATGGCCGTTCCGTTGGGGACAGGCCGTAACCGCCCCTGCCTTGCTGAGTTAGGCACCGAGATGGAATCAGTACTCCGTCTAGACGATGCTCAAGCCCCTAAACCAACCGTCCAGCCACAACGCCACCTTAATCGCTCACCGGACTTATCCCGTTCACGGCAACCGCCTCGGGCCGGCTATAAATAGCGCCTCCGAGCTCGCTCTCGACCCCGCACATCTCCACCACCTCACCAGACCCCGCCCAGCCACTGGAAGAGCCTCGAGGGACCCTTCTTCCTCAACTCCGGCCACCTTCGTTCGCTTCGGGCTCCGGCAGCGTTCTCTCTGGTGAGAGCTCCTCCACCGCCCTAGACTTGCCCGTAGCCTCATGACACCTCTAGGAGACTAACTCCCACTCTGATTTGACCCAAGCAGCTCTCTCCGACGAGGCCCACGACTACCCGGACCACCGTCCGCCGGAGCAAGGGCTGCCGTCGACGTGGTGCTCACCGGCGACCACCACCACCACCCACCGATGCGGAAGGACGCATTGAACATGGAGGTACCACCCGATCCCCCTGCCTCGCCGTGAATCGCCGCCGGCGACCACCGCAGCTCTCGGGCGCCTACGAGCCCCGTCTCCCTCGTTTGAATATTCAAACCTGACGGGTGGGACCCGCCCGTCAGCCTCTCTGTTCTTTTTTTTCGAACCATTTTCTGAAAGCGTATTCTGGCAAATGCGCTTTCTAATCCGAATCGGTTTCTGGACTTTTCTGCTCAGCCCCCTGAGAATTTTCTGTTTCATTACAGAAAGGTCCCTGAATTAAAACCCTTATAACTTTTAAACAGAGAAGGATTTTTGTTTGATTCTTTTCTGTCCTCTTTAAAATTTTATCTAGTTTTTTATCAGATTTATTTGAGAAATATTTGGAATACTTTTGTGCACCTCGCGGTATTTACGTTACGTACATATTTTTCTTATACCGTAGATACCGGAGGAGGTGACGGAGCTGCGAACTTCACCCAGTTAGACTCCGACTACTCCGAACCAGGCAAGCATGTTTGAACTTTTGATATGATGAGTGGTTGTTGCATGTTTGCATTTTAGTATGTTCATGGCATGTTTATGAGCATTTCGTAAAATGTCATATTTCATGCAAAGATAAGGCAAGTGAATTTCGGAAATCCATATATTGTTGGATATAAGTTTGCATGGCCATGTGATGGATGAGAATGGGTAAGATGGCAGTGTTGTGGCATGCCAGTCTTACGCCAGACTATTTGACTTCAGTGTCAACATGAATCAAGTCACATTCCCATTCATTTCCTTTTTGGTACTACCACATGTTTTCCGCAAGGAATATGGCTTAGTAAGTTGCAAACCACCTTCCTGGTACACACCAAATAGAGAGGCCGGGATGAGGGTTCCATGGCCCTGGATTAAAGCCCGTCATCCGGTCAGGGGGCATGGGTGTTTTCGGTTGGGACCGAGAGGGGGGCACCCCTTAGAGCGCGCGTACAGAAATTTGATCCCATGCTATTCGAGGTTGTGACCTCCCCGTCTCAAAGTTTTTCTTGGACGTTGTCAAGGGTGATTCCTGGTATCGTGAGGTGGAATGGGTGTGTACTGGTTAGATGTGTTTCTATCGAAATACCGTAAACGGAACTAGTCATTCGTGACTACGGAAATCCATTGGCTGTGGGCAGTTAGTACAAACTCTACAGAGTCAAAAATCCCTTGAACCATCTTGTACATGTCCAAGTACTGTGATCATCTTATCTCGTCAAATGTCAGTCTCAGTGACAAAACTCCGGTGAACTACATGAGTGTTAAGTCCGGTTAAAAGTTTATTCTTATGGATGGACTGACCTGTTATTTATTTTTGATATAAGCCCTTTCTGTGATGTTGCTCAGACGTCCGACTGTTGCACACCTGTTATTTATTTTTGATATAAGCCCTTTCTGTGATGTCGCTCAGACGTCCGACTGTGGCACACCTGTTATTTACTTTTGATAAAAGCCCTTTCTGTGATGTCGCTCAGACGTCCAATTGTGGCACACCTGTTATTTACTTTTGATATAAGCCCTTTCTGTGATGTTGCTCAGATGTCCGACTGTGGCACACCTGTTATTTACTTTTGATATAAGCCCTTTCTGTGATGTCGCTCAGACGTCCGACTGTGGCACGCTTGTTATTTACTTTTGATATAAGCCCTTTCTGCAATGTCGCTCAGACGTCCGACTGTGGCACGCTTGTCTTTTACTTTTCAATATAAGCCCTTTATGTGGTGTCGCCTAGACGCCCGACTGCGGCATGATTTTCATTTGTTTACCTTTCGAGGCGTCGCTCCAGACACCCGATCGGTTTTCTGTTGTTTGTTTTACTTACCATGTCGTGCATTTTTATTATTTGGATGAGCATCATTATTTTTGCTCATGACGCATTCATGCATGCATTTGTTATATCTTTTGTCCGAACTGTCTTGCGAGTACTTTCAAAGTACTCACCTGGCTTGTTGATTTGGCCAGATGTTGATGAAGGCGATCTCATGGATGAAGAGTTCAATAGCGAGTCCGACGCCTAGAGGAGTCCCAGTCAGTCCCGTGCGATCTTGGATTTGGTCACTGTATTATATCCGCTTCCGCTACCCCAGAAATAAATTCATCGAGCCTCACCTCGACGCTCGATGAGCTGCCAGTTAGGAGTCAAGTTATCCACCACCACTTTTATCTCGAGCTAGTAGCATGTCACCACACCCCTGTGTCATAACCGCCCTTATGTATGATATTGGCGTGTTTGTAATAAATTGTTGAGCAGCCTCAGCTCAACCCTGTAATATATTTAATGCTACTGGTCCTCTGTATTTCAAGTATTTGTCTACCAGTGAGGATAACTCTTCCTATACTGGGATCAAAAGATCGATTTTCTCAATAAGTATTTTATTGAAAAACCGGTCGTGACAAACTTGGTACCAGAGCCAGGTTGACTGTAGGAAGCCACTAGGTGCGATCGCTAACTGGTTATTAGCATGATAGAATTTATCCATGTTTTTGCAAATGTAGTCATTTTTCTGACAGTCAGCATAAAATTTATGATCTGATCGTTCAGAATTTTTGCCTACTTTTGTAGATGGCTGGCAACGACTGTGAGTCACAGATGTTCGCCAACGTGCCTGAGGGGTTTGTCAAGCTCCTCTCCTTTGTTGTTCAGGTCGCGATGGGGCCGTCAGGGCGCCCAGTCTTCACACTCTACCGACACAAGATCAACGACAGTCTGACCATGCACCAGGCCGCGGTGCAATTCAAGGGAGGGCGTGCCGAGATACGCCACTTCCGGTTCTTGGGGAGAGCCATGCCTACAGAGAGGCATGCTACGTAGATGGCTGCCCGTGAGGCGATAGCTCATCTCCGGGATGTTCTTCCTGCAATGAAGACCCGTCGCTACCGCTACCTCCCATGCCACGTGCCTTACACCTGTCATTACTCATTCGCTTGCCCCAGAGGAGAACGTGATGAGGCCTTTGAGATGCTTGTCGAGTACCTCCGAGCTCTGGAGGCAGCCTTCGACAGCATGGTGGACGACCTTGTTGCTGCCCGCATGGACTCCGTCCATGGCTGTGCCGCCAACAGGAGGGAACTCCTACACACCGCTCCACCGCTGACTTTCATCTCGTCCTCAGCATCTCATTCACCTACCATTCTCTCCACTGCTCGTCGTCTGCCTACCACCGAGGAGTTCAACCAAGTTATTGCACCCACTCCTATTCGTGCTACTCCACCTATTGCGCCCACTCATATTTGTGTTACTCCGCCTATGGCACCCGCTCCATCAGCTCAGCACGGCGCTTCTTGTATGGAACCTATTAGCGAGGAGGAAGTTGAGTCCCTCGCCTCACTGCGCCTCACCCTCGGCAGGCCAAGGGAGATCCTCACCATCTCCGACTGAGTACGCTTAGCAGCCATGTGATGCATCGACTTGTGCGATATGTTTATATGTACATAGGTTGTGAGAAGTAGCTTGTTTGCGCATCATGTAGGGTCTGGAGAAGTGCAGTAGTCTCAATAACATGTCAGGATTATGTACGCATATCCTGAGTGATGTATTATATAATTACTGCCCGCTTGTAAGATATGTAATAGTCCTTCTCCGCGCGCAATCGTGTATTTTCCTGGAGTTTTAAAAAATTCCCCGTATGTGTGATTTTATTGACTTTTGCGACTCTCTTTCTTGTCTTACAAGTTTCACAAATATATCCCCAGAGTGAAAGATGTCTCGTCCTTGGACACGCTCCATGCCAATCCCGCCAGAGGAAAATTATGGCACACCACCAAACAACAATTTCACTCAGGGACAGTCTAGTCAACAGGACAGTGAAACAGCATTCACCCAAGTATGCCGCCTTTATGAACAGAGTCAGCAACAACATCAGGAAATGATGAACCAATTCATCAATATGAGAAATCACCGTGGATAGTACCAGCAGCAATCCAAGTTGTCTGAGCTACAGAAGACGCGTCCTCCAACATTTTCTCATACTGACAAACCTCTTGAGGCCGACGACTGGCTTCGAGACATGGAAAGAAAATTAATTATTGCACAGTGTTCAGACCGTGAGAAAGTACTATATGCACCACATTATCTCACTGGAGCAGTTGCATCGTGGTGGGAAAATTTCCTGCACATGCACCCCAACGAAAATGAAATAACCTGGGAGGATTTCAAAGAAGGTTTTCATGGGGCACACATTCCTAAAAGTGTTATGAAGATCAAGAAGAGAGAATTTGATGACCTCAAACAGAGGACCATGACAGTGTCAGAATACAACAGCCAGTTTACTCTGCTGTCTCGCTACGCCAACGAAGAGCGTATGACTGAAAGCAAGAAGATGGAAAAATTCTTGGAAGGCCTGGCACCCGCGCTTAAATGCCAGCTGGTCGTGCACACCTTCCCAGATTTTAAAACACTGGTGGATAAGGCCATTACCTTGGAAAATGAGAGACGTAGCTTGGAAGATTTCCGCAAACGCAAAAGGGACCACTCTACTTTTGCTCGCAACCCCCGAAGCAAGACAGAATTTCAGAAAGGTGGGACACATAAACCCACGACGAATAATTCACGCCCAATCAAGAATTTCCATGCAAGGGACAAGGAGTTCACATATCGCCCAGGCGTCACTTGCTACGCTTGTGGAGAAGAAGGGCACTATGCCAAGCAGTGCCCCAAGCCAAGGAACTCAACCCCAAAGCCTAACAATGGCGGCAATAATTCAGCGCCCAAGCGAAACAATTTCAACCCCAATAACAACCACAGGAAGGGTCATCTGAACCACGTGACCAAAGAGGAAGCACAGAACACACCAGATATCGTACTCGGTACGTTCCCTGTGAACACAATACCTGCCATGGTTTTGTTTGATTCTGGAGCTTCTCACTCATTCATTTCGAAGAGTTTTGCTTTGCAAAATAATTTTTCGATGCTTCCCCTAGAAAAGTCCATGATCATCAAGTCCCCTGGGATTAAGCAAGTGACCCAGAATTACTGTCAAGGTGTGGTTATTGAATTTGAAGGATTGAAGTTTTACGCCAACCTTATCGTGTTGGAAAGTAAAGGACTGGATGTCATCCTAAGGATGGATTGGTTAACCACCAACAAAGGTTTTATTGACTGCTTGAACCAGACCATAATTCTCACACACCATCACGGGAAGACAATAAAAATTTCAGCCAAAGAGAGACAAATACCTGGGCAACCGAGATTAAACAAGGTGGACATTTCTGAGTTGAACAAGGTTCCAGTAGTGTGTGAATTTCCAGACGTATTTCCAGAAGAACTACCAGGCATGCTACCAGACCGAGAGATAGAATTCAACATTGAGCTAGCACCCGGAACCGCTCCCATTTACAAGAAACCATACAGAATGGCACCATCCAAATTGGTAGAATTGAAGAAGCAAATAAAAGAATTATTGGAGAAAGGATACACACGAGCCAGTTCCTCACCTTGGGGTTCTCCAATTTTATTTGCCAATAAAAAGGATGGAACTCTGAGATTGTGTATAGACTATCGAGCTCTTAACATGGTCACAATCAAGAACAAATACCCAATGCCCCGAATAAATGATTTATTTGATCAGCTCGCTGAGGCCAAAGTCTTCTCAAAAGTTGATTTGAGATCGGGATACCACCAATTAAAAGTGCAAACAGAAGATATTCCCAGGACAGCCTTCACTTCCAGATATGGACTGTATGAATTCACCGTAATGCCATTTGGGCTAACAAACGCTCCCGCATATTTTGTTCACCTCATGAACAAGGTATTTATGAAGTATATGGACAAGTTTGTTGTGGTATTCATCAATGACATTCTGATATACTCCAAGACACCAAAAGAGCACGCCGAACATCTCAGAATTGTACTAGGAGAACTCAGGAAACATCAACTGTACGCCAAGTTCAGCAAATGTGAATTTTGGCTAAGACAGGTGGGTTTTCTGGGCCACATACTCACCCAAGAAGGTATTGCCGTAGACCCGAAAAAGGTCAAGGCCGTACTTGGCTGGAAACCACCAGCTAACGTAACGGACGTACGAAGTTTCTTGGGAATGGCAGGCTATTACCGGAGATTTATTGAAGGATTCTCCACCATAGCAAAGCCAATGACGCAGTTACTCAAGAAAGACAAGAAGTTTGAATGGACAGAAGCCTATGAGAAAAGCTTCCAAGAGCTGAAAAGGAAATTAACATCGGCACCAGTATTAATTGTGCCAGACATACACAAGAATTTTGAGGTATATTGTGACGCATCCCGGAAGGGCCTCAGATGCGTATTGATGCAAGAAGGCAAGGTAGTTGCGTATGTCTCCAGACAACTTCGCAAGCATGAGGAAAATTATCCTACTCATGACTTGGAATTGGCAGCAGTCATCCATGCACTCAAAGAATGGAGACACTTTCTACTTGGAAATCGTTGTGAAATATACACAGACCATAAGAGCCTTAAGTATATTTTCACACAGCCGGAACTCAATTTACGGCAACGACGCTGGTTGGAGTTAGTGAAGGATTGTGATGTTGGAATCCACTATCATCCCGGAAAAGCAAATGTAGTAGCAGATGCCCTTAGTCGGAACCCAGCTCGGGCAACGACAGTATGCCAAATTTGAGGCCAGAATTTCAACAGGAATTTGCCAAACTCAATCTAATAATGATCACACAAGGCAGTGTGTGGAATTTGGAAATACAGCCTACCCTGATGGAAAAGATTAAGGAGGCTCAGCATGGACACCCTAGCATTGATGGCATAAAAAGGAAAGTGAGTTTGGGCAAGGCCTCAGAATTCAATGTAGATGAGCAAGGAATATTGTGGTACGGAGAAAGAATTTGCGTACCAAATATCAAGGACCTCAAACAGTAGATTCTAGCTGAAAGTCACACCGCTCCGTAGTCAATCCATCCTGGAGGGACAAAAATGTACAAAGACCTTCAGGAAATTTTTTGGTGGCACGGTATGAAAAGGGACATAGCCACATTCATTGCATGCTGTGATTCTTGTCAACGTATCAAGGCCGAGCACCAAAAACCAGCCGAACTATTACAGCCAAACAAGATACCCGAGTGGAAATGGGACGAGATTGGAATGGATTTTATTGTTGGGCTACCTCGGTCACGACACGGAAATAATGCCATATGGGTCATCACCGACAGATTAACTAAGGTAGCACATTTTATTCTGGTGAAGTCAACTCACACCACACAGAAGCTTGCCCGACTTTATCTTGCCCGTATCGTATGCCTGCATGGAGTCCCAAAGACTATCATATCTGACAGAGGCACACAGTTCGTCTCTAGATTTTGGGATCACCTACAACAGGCACTGGGAACCCAACTAGCATTCAGTACCGCATACCACCCCCAAACTGATGGGCAAATTGAACGCGTAAACCAAATTCTAGAAGACATGCTGAGAGCGTGTGTTCTCACCTACGGAACCAGTTGGGAAGAAAGCTTGCCATATGCAGAGTTCGCATACAACAACAGTTATCAAGCCAGCCTACAAATGGCACCATTTGAAGCTCTGTACGGGCGAAGATGCCGTACACCGCTAAATTGGTCAGAGACCGGAGACAACCATATCTTCGGCCTAGATATGCTCAAGAAGGCTGAGGAAAAAGTTAAGATGATTAGGGATCGACTCAAGACAACTCAGAGTCAACAAAAGAGTTATTACAATCGAAAGCATCGGGAAATCAGTTTTGAACCCGGAGAGTTTGTGTACCTAAGAGTTTCTCCTATGAGGGGTCTGCAACGATTCAAGGTTAAGGGAAAGCTAGCACCAAGATTCATCGGACCATTCTGTATAGTGGCCCGAAGGGGCACGGTAGCCTACCAGCTAGACTTACCCGAAGATTTATCCGATGTCCACAACGTGTTCCACATCTTGTAGTTGAGGAAGTACGTGAGCAACCCAGAGAAGCAAGTATCACATGAAAACATAGACATGCAACCAGACCTCACCTACCGGGAGAGCCCAATAAAAATATTAGAGGAGTCTGAAAGGAGGACCCGACAGAAAACCATCAAGTTTTTCAGAGTTCAGTGGAGCAATCACACCGAGAATGAAGCAACTTGGGAAAGAGAGGATTTTCTTCGGACAGAGCACCCACACATGTTTGAGGATCAGCTGAAATCTCGGGGACAAGATTTTTCCTAAGGGGGTAGGTGCTGTGACATTGCAAAATTTTTGTTGTTTTTGTTTGCAGCAAAAGCCTTGCTTGGTTTGAAGAAGGTCATTTAAACCCTTCTTAAAAAAACCTCTCTTCTGAGTTTTTCTTCTCAAAAGCATTTCTTGGATTTAATTTCTTCAAAAAGAAACCTTTTTGGTTTTGGGCTGTTCTTTGGTTTTGATCCATTCTTGTTTTTACCATGCCTCTTGTGGTAAAATTCTCCCAAAAATCCCTCCTTCCACTTTAGGGCAATCCAAACATTTTGTCCCAACAAGTTAAATCCATTTTTGGATTTTTATCCTTTTGTTTTTCTCCTTAAAACAATTCTGCCATTATTTCTAAGCCTAGATGCTCTACAAAGGAAGTGCCTAATTTCCTTTGAGTTTTGATCTCAAACCAACTCCTCTGGATAGTCCTTAGTACCCACAACCTAGAATCATCAAGATCCACTCTTCTTCTTTTCAAAATTTTCAAATTTCAGTCTCTACAAGTTTGGACCAGATTTGTCAAATTTGGTGAAATTCATATCTCCTCTTCTCCGAAAATTCCACCAAAATTCAGGCAGCCCCCAGATGCAATGAGAGGCCACCCCACCATAAATCAGCTCAAGGAGAACCTCCCACATACCAGAATCATTCTATCGAACACCTGGCCAGCACTGTTACTATGCATTTTCAGAAAAATTCAGAGTTTCAGAAAGTTCAGTGTCGTTTCTTCGTCAGTGTTCAGTCAACTGTCAACTGTGCGCCTGGCGCGTTGCGCACAGTCCCTCCTCCCTGTCCGGAGCGCCGCACACGCACTTGGCTGGTTTCTAGCGTCGGTGGCACCCTGGCCCGCTTGCGCCGGCGTCTTCCGCGGCGGCAGAATCTCCCGTGGCGGCCGACAGGGGGCGCCCTGCGGCACAACACCGTTCGGCACTGCCCAAGCCACCTGGGAGCTCCGCGTGACCGTCTCCCTTGCCAGCGCACGCCTGCAGCACCGTCGCCATGGCCTGGCACGCTCAGGGCGCGCTCTCTGCCGTCGACGTGCCGTACGGCCGTTCCATTGGGGACAGGCCATAACCGCCCCTGCCTTGCTGAGTTAGGCACCGGGATGGAATCAGTACTCCGTCTAGACGATGCTCAAGCCCCTAAACCAACCGTCCAGCCACAGCACCGCCGTAATCGCTCGCCGGACTTATCCCGTTCACGGCAACCGCCTCGGGCCGGCTATAAATAGCGCCTCCGAGCTTGCTCTCGACCCCGCACATCTCCACCACCTCACTAGACCCTGCCCAGCCACTGGAAGAGCCTCGAGGGGCCCTTCTTCCTCAACTCTGGCCACCTCCGTCCGCTTCGGGCTCCGGCAGCATTCTCTCTGGTGAGAGCTCCTCCACCGCCCTAGACTTGCCCGTAGCCTCATGACACCTCTAGGAGACTAACCCCCACTACGATTTGACCCCAGCAGCTCTCTCCGACGAGGCCCACGACTACCCGAACCACCATCCGCCGGAGCAAGGACCGCCGTCGACGTGGTGCTCGCCGGCGACCACCACCACCACCCACCGACGCGGAAGGACACACTAAACACGGAGGTACCACCCGATCCCCCTGCCTCGCCGTGAATCGCCTCCGGCGACCACCACAGCTCTCGGGCGCCGACGAGCCCCGTCTCCCTCATTTGAATATTCAAACCTGACGGGTGGGACCCGCTCGTCAGCCTCTCTGTTCTTTTTTTTTCGAACCATTTTCTGAAAGTGTATTCTGGCAAATGCGCTTTCTAATCCGAATCGTTTTCTGGACTTTTCTACTCAGCCCCCTGAGAGTTTTCTGTTTCATTACAGAAAGGTCCCTAAATTAAAACCCTTATAACTTTTAAATAGAGAAGGATTTTTGTTTGATTCTTTTTCTGTCCTCTTTAAAATTTTATCTAGTTTTTTTATCAGATTTATTTGAGAAATATTTGGAATACTTTTGTGCACCTCACGGTATTTACATTACGTACGTATTTTTCTTATACCGTAGATACCGGAGGAGGTGACAGAGCTGCGAACTTCACCCAGTTAGACTCCGACTACTCCGAACCAGGCAAGCATGTTTGAACTTTTGATATGATGAGTGGTTGTTGCATGTTTGCATTTTAGTATGTTCATGGCATGTTTATGAGCATTTCGTAAAATGTCATATTTCATGCAAAGATAAGGCAAGTAAATTTCGGAAATCCATATGCTGTTGGATATAAGTTTGCATGGCCATGTGATGGCATGAGAATGGGTAAGATGGCAGTGTTGTGGCATGCCAGTCTTACGCCAGACTACTTGACTTCAGTGTCAACGTGAATCAAGTCACATTCCCATTCATTTCCTTTTCGGTACTACCACATGTTTTCCGCAAGGAATATGGCTTAGTAAGTTGCAAACCACCTTCCTAGTACACACCAAATAGAGAGGCCGGGATGTGGGTTCCATGGCCCTGGATTAAAGCCCGTCATCCGGTCAGGGGGCATGGGTGTTTCTGGTTGGGACCGAGAGGGGGGCACCCCTTAGAGCGCGCGTACAGAAATTTGATCCCATGCTATTCGAGGTTGTGACCTCCCCGTCTCAAAGTTTTTCTTGGACGTTGTCAAGGGTGATTCCTGGCATCATGAGGTGGAATGGGTGTGTACTGGTTAGATGTGTTTCTACCGAAATACCATAAACGGAACTAGTCATTCGTGACTACGGAAATCCGTTGGCTGTGGGCAGTTAGTACAAACTCAGCAGAGTCAAAAATCCCTTGAACCATCTTGTACATGTCCAAGTACTGTGATCATCTTATCTTGTCAAATGTCAGTCTCAGTGACAAAACTCCTGTGAACTACATGAGTGTTGAGTCCTGTTAAAAGTTTATTCTTATGGATGGACTGACCTGTTATTTATTTTTGATATAAGCCCTTTCTGTGATGTCGCTCAGACATCCGACTGTGGCACACATGTTATTTATTTTTGATATAAGCCCTTTCTGTGATGTCGCTCAGACGTCCGACTGTGGCACACCTGTTATTTACTTTTGATATAAGCCCTTTCTGTGATGTCACTCAGACGTCCGACTGTGGCACACCTGTTATTTACTTTTGATATAAGCCCTTTCTGTGATGTCGCTCAGACGTCCGACTGTGGCACACCGGTTATTTACTTTTTATATAAGCCCTTTCTGTGATGTCGCTCAGACGCCCGACTGTGGCACGCTTGTTATTTACTTTTGATATAAGCCCTTTCTGTGATGTCGCTCAGACGTCCGACTGTGGCACGCTTGTCTTTTACTTTTCAATATAAGCCCTTTATGTGGTGTCGCCTAGACGCCCGACTGCGGCATGATTTTCATTTGTTTACCTTTCAAGGCGTCGCTCCAGACACCCGATCGGTTTTCAGTTGTTTGTTTTACTTACCATGTCGTGCATTTTTATTATTTGGATGAGCATCATTATTTTTGCTCATGACGCATTCATGCATGCATTTGTTATATCTTTTGTCCGAACTGTCTTGCGAGTACTTTCAAAGTACTCACCTGGCTTGTTGATTTGGCCAGATGTTGATGAAGGCGATCTCATGGATGAAGAGTTCGATAGCGAGTCCGACGCCTAGAGGAGTCCCAGTCAGTCCTGTGCGATCTTGGATTTGGTCACTGTATTATATCCGCTTCCGCTACCCTAGAAATAAATTCATCGAGCCTCACCTCGATGCTCGATGAGCTACCAGTTAGGACTCAAGTTATCCACCACCACTTTTATCTCGAGCTAGTAGCATGTCACCACACCCCTGTGTCATAACCGCCCTTATGTACGATATTGGCGTGTTTGTAATAAATTGTTGAGCAGCCTCAGCTCAACCCTGTAATATATTTAATGCTACTAGTCCTTTGTATTTCAAGTATTTGTCTACCAGTGAGGATAACTCTTCCTATACTGGGATCAAAAGATCGATTTTCTCAATAAGTATTTTATTGAAAAACCGGTCGTGACATGTGGCTGGGCATGAAGCGTGAGTACGTGCACGGTGCACCTATTATCTTCTTGTATACGTACACCAGCTATGTGGTGTTGTGTGAGAGAGATAGAAACATAGAGAGATATAGTGTGTGGGTTCGTGAGAGTTTTTTTGGGGGGGGGGTCAATAAAAAAATGTAACATATGCAATGTGTGTGAAATAGAGTCCTGGATATATCATATATATAGAGGGGGCGATCCACGAGAAGAGAGTGGAGGTATCATCGGCTTGAGGTGTCCATAGAATCGAAGAGAGGGATGGTGTGTGTGCGCGCACGACCAATAAAGAGTGCCATCGAATTTGTGTGTGCCCACGTCAAAGATATAGAGTGGCTGGCCTACTGGAACGTGAGAGGGGACAGGTGCAGTTTGTCTCTGTGGCATGGATACCTACCTACAATGCTCGACTATCGGTGTGTGGTGGGGGGGGGAGGGAGGCCTAATTAACTATAGAGGTACAATGATTGGTATATGTGTGGAGGAGGAGAGAGGCCTACCTCATGTATTAAGGGAGATCAATCTACCTCATGTATTAAGGGAGATCGATTGGCATCCATGCATATGTGTAGGAGAGGAATAAGGTTGGGAGAGAGACGGAGCTAGAGTGTTGGAGGGGTGGTAGTGGAGTTGCTTCTAACAAATGGTGGGATAGGTTTGCTAGACAAATGGAGGGCACGCCTGTAATATCAATAAGAGAGGAGATGGCTGCCTATCTGTGCACATGCGTGTGAGAGACGGGTCAGGAGGCATGCACGAATGATGAGGGGGGACGATATGGCTGTGGTAAGCAGATGTAACTACATAGGAAGATCAATCGTCCTTTGTCAGAGAAAGGAGAGACATAACTTGTGAGGTACGTCAATCGATGGGGGGGGGATAGTTAAAGTCGACCTAGGTATATGTTGGGAGATCGATCGATATACATGCATGTGTGTGTTAGAAGCAAATGAGGCATGAGGGGAAGGATAGAGAGAGATGGATGCATCTAGGAGGTGGTGCGAGAGGCATACGATATTGAGGGGGAAGGAGTGTGCGAGTACGAGATCGATGAAAAGAACGGTGGGAGTGAGGCATGGACGGTGATAAGAGAAGAGGGGAAGCTTATGTTTGTGCCAGGCACACCTGGCTAGAGAGGCATATCGATTGATGTGTGCCGTAAAGAAGGAGCTGGGGCCCTACACACACCGTGGGTGAATGACCTAAAGTGAAAAGACGAATTTGTGCGATGGAGCTAGAGAATGCTGAGGGAGGGTGAGAGGGATGAGGGCGTGTGCATGCACGAGAGAAAGTTAGCGCTAGCTACAAAGATAAGAGGATTGTGTGGGTGTAAAAGACGAATAGAGATCATACTTCATTATAAAAAGTGAATTCGGATAAAAAAAAGGGCAACCTGGTGCATGTAGCTCCCGCTTGCGCAGGGTCCAGGGAAGGGTCCGACCACTTTGAATTTAAAAGTGAATTCGGATATTTGAAGAATTTATCGCAGTGTTTTAAACCGACGCATGTGTGAATATATATAACGGTGATACACATGGTGTGGTTATGAACATGTTATACTACATATAATATATTTTATCTCTACTCTTATAAAAAAAGGGAGTTGTTGATGATGGTGTGCCTGCCATCCTGCAATATAGGCCGTCAGATTTATATCTGACGAATAGGAAGGAAACTATGGCAATTTTGAAAAAAATATACCCACACCCCTCTCCATATTTGCAAATTAGGCCTCCGCTTGATCATGTTGATGTTCTGTGGAACGCATGGGCATCTTGCTAGTACTACGTATAGTATAGAGAACATTGATTATAATTTGGGCTAATGTGTGGCTTTTGCAGCTCAGGTCTAAATACTTGTCATAATGTAGGGGGCGGGGCACTATACTTTGTGTGATAAACACGATGTACATATGGAACATGGTTTAAATTATGAATATATAGTTAGTACATCAAATGTACTACTATTTGGAATCAACATCAAGTGTATCCAAAACATAGAATTCGAGTTCATGTAGTACACATAGTTCATATCTATCTCTATAGTAATCATGTGGTGTGTGTGTTATTAAGGTAATACACAAATGATGGTTGAAGTTGGCAACAATCATGATTGTAGATTCTTATTGAAATAGAGAAACGAATTCAAATTCAGTTCGAATGCAGCGGTAGTATAGACATTTGGAATAGCCTAAAATGTTGGTATGAGTAGGTTACATGCATTATACAGCAAGCGAAAAAATTTAATTGGACATAACATGGATTCATACTCCCTCCTTCCATCTATATAGGGTGTAATGTGTTTTTTAAGACCACCTTTGACTATTGACAAGATTAATAGTACATGACATGCACAATGTGAAAATTGTATCATTGAAAGCTCCTTTCACAGACGAATTTAATGGTGTGCTTTGTGTAAGTTGCATGTCATATATTATTGCTCTAATATTTGGTCAAAGTTAGCATCAACAAACGCATTAGGCCCTATATAGATGGAAGGAGGGAGTAGCTGTGAATAGCATTTGTATAGTAAAACGGGGTAAGACTCTCTCTTTGTGTGGTGTGAATAGTTTTATTTTTTCGTTTTCTTTTTGGTTGCGGGAAGTGCGAATTGATTTGGTACGTACAAATACAATATTACATGTTAGGCTTGTCCCTAAAATTCAACCCGCGCCTTGTTATATCCCGAAAATTCAGATATCGTGCTCCCAAAACTAGCGCCTTCACAACCTGCGCCTTGCTATCCCGAAATTACAATGCGCGCGAAAACTCCCTCCAGCTGCCAAATCCTGACACGTGAAATCCCCCTTCTAACCCTGAGCCGAAAGGGCCGCTAGTTCATATTGGTGGGGTACTTTTGTAACACACCCTACATTTTGGACAAGCGCGTCCCTAAGTCATGGTTCACCCCCTCCCATCGCCTCCTTTTCGCCATTCGAAATCCCAGGCCGCCATAACCTCTCCGCTCCAGCCGTGAAACCCCACCCTCCTCCGTCCGCCAACTCACCGCTACCCAGCCGGAGCCTCTTCCCTGATGATGTCATCCACCACAACAGCTCGACGTCCCTCGTCCACCTCCCCGGATGAGGATCCGTCGTCCATCTCGTCATCCCGACGGTTCAGCCGCCCCATCCTCCAGCTTCAAGGAGCTTCTCCGATGATCGGCTCGTCTATCATGGCTGCTCCATCCCCATATCACTGGCAGTGGGGAGTTGTTTCGGGGCGGCGAGGCGGCGTTGGGGCCGGCGGTTTGGCCGGTGGTGGCTGGCGGCTCAGGGGGGTGCAGGTTGAAGATGAACTACAGGCCCTCCCTAAACTATGTGTCAAGTGCCTCTCTGCTACCATTGCGTTCAGTTTCAACAGTAACATTCAGATTCCACAGTAAATTTCAGTTTCAACAGTTAAGTTCAGAGTCTACAGTTTTTACCTCATCTATTGTAGTTAGGTGGTTTTTGGTGATGTAAATTTTACATCTATTTTACATCATCCATTGGAGATGCTATTAGAATCCCACTTGAGATTGACGATGTCTGTCTTGTGCTGCTTCAGCCTTGATGACTTATGGCTCACCGGAGCTGCTCCAATGACAGAACGATCCATCACAACAGAGCAGTGCCCTCGACGCCTGTCGGTGTCAAAACCGGCGGATCTCACTATGGAGGTAATACCCTACTTCCTGCTTGATTGATCTTGATGAATATGAGTATGACAAGAGTTGATCTACCACGAGATCGTAATGGCTAAACCCTAGAAGTCTAGCATATGATTATGATTGTTGTTGTTTCTACGGACTAAACCCTCCGAATTATATAGACATCGGAGGGGGCTAGGGTTACACAAAGTCAGTTACAGAGAAAGGAATCTACATATCCGAATCACCAAGCTTGCCATCCACGCAAAGGAAAGTCCCATCCAGAGACGAGAAGAAGTCTTCGGTCTTGTATCTTCATAGTCCAACAGTCCGGCCCATGTTGATAGTCCGGACGTCCGAGGACCCCTTAATCCAGGAATCCCTAAGTAGCCCCTGAACCAGGCTTCAATGACGAGGTGTACGGCGTGCAGATTATCTTCGGCATTGCAAGGCGGGTTCCTCCTTCAAATACTCCAAAATCGTCTCCGAACAAAAATAATGTTCGGCCCTGCAAAATAAATTCCACACACAACCGTAGAGAGTATAATATTTTTCACGAGTCCAATCCACTGACAACTTTTTGTTGGGTGACATCACGTCGCCGCCCGGTCATTAGTCGAACCGTTTTTAGCCCGCCGCTCCATATTTCGAGATGCGGTTTCATTGGCACGTCTTGTCAAAGCAGAGATCGTGTCCCCTTATTGCGGGATCCTCATCAATACGGGTATGGGTATTCTAACCGTGCCATCTGCACGGTCCTCGGGAATAGGCGAGTTTAAGGCTAGTGGGGAGGCGCTTGATGTTCATTGCCGTTATAAGGGGATAATGATTCACCCCTTTTCACCCATGCCTTCTGCCTCTCTAAGCCCATCCCATTCTCGAGCTCTAGCGCCCAAGTTCTCATCTCCTCCGCCCCCAAAAAGCACTCCAGCCATGTCCGGATCCGGAGCACAGGGCAAGTGGATGACCTCTTCCGTCAAGAAGAAGGACATCAAGAAGCTCTGGGAGGCCGGGTACTTGGCCAAGGACATCGCCCATCGGCTTTCGACCGAGGGAAAAATTGTACCCACCCGCGAGCCCCATGGGAGGGTGGTATTCGTCTCTCACTTCGTCCACGGGTTGGGATTCCCTCTCCACCCGTCCGTCCACGGACTTATGTTCTACTACGGGCTGGACTTCCATGATCTGGCCCCCAACTCCATCCTCAACATATCGGCATATTGTCGTGTGTGAGGCCTTCCTCCGCATCTCACCTCACTTTGGGTTATGGCTAAAAACCTTCAATGTGAAGCCGAAGGTGGTGAGCGGCCAACAAGCAGAGTGCGGAGGCGCCATGGTGGGCAAGATGCCCAACGTCACTTGGCCCGAAGGCTCCTTCATGGAGACCGTCAAAGGGTGGCAGGTGAAGTGGTTCTACGTCACAGAGCCGCGCGACACCAACTGGGCCGCGGCTCCCGCATTCCGGTTCGGCGTCCCGATGCGGCTCACCTCCTGGCAAGAGAAAGGCATGAACTGGTCTTCTCTAGATGAGCTAACAACGCTCCAGACGCGCATTCAGAACATGATAAACAAGAGAGTCAGGCTTGTCAACGTGATCCAGGTGATGCTTGTTCGGCGGATTCTTCTGTGCCAATGTCGGACTTGTCGTCTATGGGAATTCGATCCGGCCAAGCACCAGACCCTACTGGAGCTCTTTGACACTACGCACGAAGACATCTGGAAGGTGCTACTCAAGGCCAACGAAGTGCGGCCAGACACCACCGAGGACCGTGGGCATGATTTGGCCCACCCTGCTAGTTCGGTAAGTGTTTTCATGTTTTCAAGGTGTATCCTTTACTTGCATATTCGACGAAAGCGTCTGAGCCTCTCTATTGATTCTTTCAGACTTGGACAGAGAAGGCAGAGCGGATCAACTATCCGGCTGCGCTGCTCGAAGACCTAGAAATCCCGCTTCTAACAAAGATGCTGGTTTCGGCGCCCTATCAAGCACCGGAGAAGAAGGCCAAGGGGACCAGACGTGGTCTCCTTCGCAAGGGCACTTCGGACACGACGTCCGAAGACACTAAGGCTCACTCCTCCGCCGCTGAAGACGACGAGGAAGAGGAGGAAGAAGAAGAAAGCCATTCCCCCCTGTAGGGGGGAGAAAGAAGAGTTCGGCCTCCATGCGTTTGGAGGCCGAAACGTCCAAGAAGGGGAAAGCTTCCCTTCCGGACAGCTCCACCGCAGCCACCGACAGTAGCTCGGAGTGGCAACCCAAGAACAAGCCCCTGGCCAAATCGTGAGTACCCGGACACATTCGTATATCCAGCCTCTCCACTTTATTGTTTTGTCATGTTGAATCATGTATTTGCAGTTCTGGCCGGTCCAACCCCGAGCGGTCCTCATCGGAGGATTCTTTAGACCCGGAGGCGATGGACAATGGGTCCCTTCTGGCGGTGTCCTATCCCAAGGCCATGGATAACACCAAGGTGTTGTCCCGAAGGATCCCAAGCGAGAGAGAGACGCAGGAGACCATCCAGGAGGTGTCGGAGGGTGAAGCCTCGGCTACCGAACACATGGGGGAGCAAACCCCCATGGATGCTGAAGACGGGGGCTCTATCAAATTCGCCCCCACCCGTCGAATACCATTCCGGAGACCCAGACGGCTCCAGAATCAGGCAAGCAGCCTCCTTCTGGTGAAGGAGGTGCGCCTATTCCACCGGTGACCTCTGTCCAACCAAAGTCACCGGATACACTACTGGAAGCGTTGCGAGGCGCTTCCATTGTCGTGGAACACCGTACCCTTAAGGGTACAGTGATTGAGAGGATCCAGTCCGCGAAAAGCAGACTGACCGAAGCCTGCACTAGCCTTCTAACAGGCTTTGAGGTAAGAAATGCAATTGTAAAAACAATATCATAGTATAAACAGTAGCCCCTAAGACACTGTCCGGTGTTCGAAAAGACAAACCGGATAGAGGATCAAATAAATTTTGCAGGAGACTAATCTAAAATGTCTATGTGAATAAGCAGGCGTCATTGTTGGCTGCAACCTTCGCATGCTGCTGAAGTCTTCGGACTGAAACAGAGTCTGCATCAGACCGAGGAAGAGCTCGGCCGCGTGAAGAAGCAGTTGGAGGAAAATAAAGGTATGCAATAAACTTATCTAAAATCAGAAAGGATGGACAATTTTTTCTGACTTAAAGTGTCATGATATTCATTAGGGGAAACAACCGAGGTGGAGGCCCTCAAGAAGGCGCTGGCCGAGGCCGAGGATAGAGCGGCCAAGGAACAAGCCGCACGGGAAAAGCATGAGGGCCGGGTTAGTGAGGTCCAACAAGAGCTCTAGGACGCTGTCAAGAAGTGCGACTCTTTGGAGCGCAACATTACGGATCAAGAGTCCGAACTGGCCTAGGCCCGCCAGAGTGCACAAGATGCCCGAGCCGAAGCCCAGGGTGCCCTCCAGGAAATCCAGGCGACCAAGAAAATAGCGGCGGGTAAGGCTTTTATTATGCAGAGCAAATATGTGAAGGAAAGGTTCCTCTTACTGACCCGGATTTGGAGTTCTCTAGGGGCATTTGCGGATCTGCCGTGCAGTGTGTCAAACGCTGCGGAATTCTACCGATCTGAAGAGGGGAGCTCTACGGAGAAGCTGTTCTGGTCGCAATACCTTGTGCCTAATCATCCGGTGCCCTTTAGTGATCAGCTGAAACAGCTGGTTGAGCTGCATAGGGCAGCCGAACTAGCCATGAAGGATTTGATAATCCGACTATGGCCTACCGAAGCCATCCCTAGCAGCTACTTTGGACACGTGAAGCGGCTGGTCAGTGCCTGCCCTCGGCTTGACGCCATCAAGCGGTTGGTCTGTATTGAAGGCGCGCGGATGGCCTTCGCCGACGCTAAGATGCACTAGGCGAAGATGGATGCCACGAAGCTGATGACCGAAGGACCGCCCGTGGGCAAGGAGCACCGCAAACCCGAACTATATTTTGACAGTGTATTGGAGGGGTCCCGCCTTGTGGCCGAACAATGCACCAAGGATGTAATCTTTGAGTGAATATGCCCATGTGATCTATTCCTGTAATATAAAACAGAGTCATTTATGTAATATAATGTCTGTTATTTTAAAATTTTACCTCCTGTGCGGACGTTTTTGTTAAATCTAAGAGTTGGCCAGTTGTCGGCTTCTGCCCCCACGTAGGCAGTACGGGGGTGTTCGGGATGAATCTAAACACTCTTTATCCAAAGTTTTGGTCCTTTAAGTAGGTGTTTAGCGCAACGAACCAGGCAATCGGACTATGTGGCTTTATCACCCTCACTTAGCCATAGGAGTTTGGCAATAAAAAATTAGTCGCAGCCCCTAGTGTTCGTAAATCCGAACTTGGGGTGCTGTAAACACCTGATCAGATAGAAAACCGATTCATCACATAATGCGGAAAAAATCTCTAAGGATTTGTAACCTCTCAAACAGCTGACCAGCTCTCGCCGCATCATGACAGTCAGTTTTTGGGCTTTCTCTACCGAGGTGCTCATCTGGAAGAACAGGATGCAATTGCAGTAATTCTCCCTTTACTACCCTAGCCGATATAGCAGAACGTAGGGTAGCAAGCACAGGAGCTGGGCAACCCAACTATTGACCCAAGACATGATTCGGAGCCGATGCATATAAAGCTACAATTTGGGGTGCCAAACTACCGTAAAAGTGTTCGGACTTTCTTGCCCTATTATGGAGCATAATGAAGCCCCTGGCGCATTAAGGTGTACCATAGTGTACGGGTGCAATTGATAAGAATATCAAGGAAAGAAAAATTCAAGCAATAAGCTGGTGCATCAAGAATTGAACCGCAAACCATTTTCCATTATAATATTACTAATACGTCAAGTAGTGTGATAAGCAATAGGGCTATTTAACATGCCCCCACGAAGGGTGAGCTGCGTGCGGGTCCTGAAAGCAGGTCTAACGATCGTTAACAGAGACCATCTAGAAGTTCCCTTGTGCGTCAAAGCTTCTTGTCATCTTGGTGTATCCGTCCTTTGATAGGTCTAAAGATCAGGCTACCAGGAGAAGGCATGGGGAGAAAAGATACCTGAAAAAAAATTATGCGGGTCCAGGAGGGTTGAGTCATATAGTGGACCATGATCTAGTTATCCCTCTGTCTCTGCCCATGGTATTTTGAATGCCTAGCTATGTACGCGCGGTACAAATGCCGCTGCCTTGTCAAGGCTGGGATGGAGGCCGAATTGCTAGTAGAGCTCGTGACGAACTGGACCATCATGCTGCAGAGTAGTTCGGACTCGTTTGACAGTGTCCGGGAGCTTGTCCGCCAAACTAAGGTTCTGGCTAAAAAGGCCACTCTATGTTTCTGCTGCAAGGGCCATGGTGTGCTCCTCGATACGGAGGGAGCGTTCCGTATTCCCATTGATTGTTATGACACCGCATGGTCCGGGCATCTTGAGCTTGAGATAAGCATAGTGTGGCACCACATTAAATCGAGCGAATGCGGTTCGTCCGAGCAGTGCATGATAGCCGCTGCGGAAAGGGACGATATCGAAGATCAACTCTTCGCTTTGGAAATTATCCGGTGATCCGAAGACCACCTCCCAGTGTGATTGAGCCCGTACAGCGGGCCTCTACACCGGGTATGACACCTTTAAAGGTAGTTTTTGTGGGCTTGATCCTCGAGGGATCGATGCCCATTTTGCGCACTGTATCCTGATAGAGTAGGTTCAGGCTGCTGCCACCGTCCATGAGGACTCGTGTAAGATGGAATCCGTCAATGATTGGGTCAAGGACCAGTGCAGCTGAACCGCCGTGACGGATACTGGTTGGATGGTCCCTGCGATCGAAAGTGATTGGATAGGACGACCATGGGTTGAATTTTGGGGCGACTGGCTCCATCGCATAGACGTCCCTGAGCGCGCGCTTGCGCTCCCTCTTGGGGATGTGGGTAGCGTATATCATATTCACCGTTTTAACTTGGGGGGAAATTTCTTCTGCCCCTCTTGTGTTTGGTGGCCGGGGCTCCTCGTCATCGTCCTTGCTGTGCAACCCCTTCTCCTTGCTCTCAGCATTTAACTTGCTGGCCTATTTAAAAACCCAACACTCTCTGTTAGTATGATTGGCTAGTTTGTCCGAGTGCCGTGGATTTGGCATGGACGATCGAGTATGCGGTCCAAGCTGGACGGGCCCGGACTATTTCTCTTATATGGCTTCTTCTGCTGACCGGACTTAGAGCCACTGAATCCGGCGTTGACCGCCGTGCCTTTGGTGTTGTCACCGTTAATTTGACGCTTGTGTCTGTTGTGTTGGGGCTTTCCATTGCGACTTCTGGCTTCAGAAGTGCCAGGCTTGCTTGCATTATTGTTGCTACGGGCTAGCCAACAATCTTCGCCCGCACAGAAGCAAATCATAAGCGTCGTAAGGGCTGCCATGGACTTAGGCTTTTCTTGGCCAAGGTGTCGGGCAAGCCATTCGTCATGGATGATGTGTTTAAAGGCCGCGAGGGCTTCGACATCCGGACAGTCGACGATCTGGTTCTTTTTAGTTAACAACCTAGTCCAGAATTTCCTGACTGACTCTCCGGGCTGTTGCACTATGTGACTTAAGTCATCGGCATCCGGGTTCAGACATATGTGCCTTGGAAGTTGTCTAAGAAGGCATCTTCTAAGCCTTCCCAGCCGCCAATAGAGTTTTCGGGCAGGCTTTTTAACCAGTGTCGAGCTGGTCCCTTGAGTTTTAGCGGGAGATATTTGATGGCGTGAAGATCATCACCGCGTGCCATGTGAATATGGAGAAGAAAGTCCTCAATCCATACTGCGGGGTCTGTTGTCCCATCATATCATTCAATATTCACGGGTTTAAACCCTTCCAGGAATTCATGTTCCATTACTTCATTAGTGAAGCATAGGGGGTGTGTGGCGCCTCTATATCGAGCCAAATCATGACGTATCCCGGATGGAGTTCGTCTGCGGTTCTCAACCCAGATGTGATTATATTTGTCACGTCCGACCATGTGGCCCTCGTCGCGCATCTGGGCACGCCCTCGCAATCCATAGATCGATCTCGTCTGGCCTACTCTGTTTTCCAAGTCATGTTGCCTCTCATATGTGTATTCCCGAGCTGTTGCATTTCTAGTTTTTCGGCGAGGAGGTGCGGGCTGGTGTTCGGCTTGAGTGGCCGCTTTGTCCCAGCCACGTGGTGGTCGGTCAGCCGCATTATCTGCTAGTGCGACAAGATCCAACGCCTTATCGTTTAATTGTGGCAACAATTTGTGCTTCGGGTAACTTTTGGTTGGATGCTCGAGGCCATATTCCTCAGCTGCCAGGACATCAGTCCACCTACCATTGAGCAGATCTTGATCAGCTTGAAGCTGTTGCTTCTTCTTTTTCAGGCTCCTTGCCGTGGCTATTAGCCGGCACTTAAAAAGCTCCTGCTCAAAAGGTTCCTCAGGCACGATAAATTCTTTGTTGCGGAGGCTCACCTCATCCTCGGAGAGCGGAAGGTAGTTACTATCCTCCAAGTCTTTGTTCAAGGCCTGTTCATCAGGGCTAGCTCGCCCATCTTCCTGTTCGTCCTATTCGGAGGCTAGTTCAACGGGGTCTTCATTGTCTTTGGCATCGTCCGGAGTGTTATTATCTCCTGTGCCGGTATTGCTACTTTTTCCACGGCGTGGTTTAGAGCGGCATCGCTGACGCCGGCATTTTGGCTGTATCTCAGGAGGCTTATCCTCAACTAGATTTTCATTGTCGCCATTGTTCTCTTTGGGTGTGTCCACCATGTATATGTCATACGAGGAGGTGGCTGTCCAGCGCCCTGTAGGCTGTGGCTCCTGCTCCTCTCCGGCATCATCGTTCATACCGTCGATGTCTTCGGATTCGTAGTCAAGCATGTCGGTTAAGTCTTCAACAGTGGCTGTGCAATGGGTGGTGGGTGGGAAGCGAAATTCTCCGTCGTCTGCCTCCCATTCAAGCCGAATATAGTTTGGCTAAGAATCTCCTGATAAGGAAAGGGCTTTTAACGAGCTTAGCACATTGCCTAAAAGTGAGTGCTGGAAGATGTTCGCGGAGGTGAATTCGATGATCGGCGCCCGATCAGCTTCGACAGGCGCGGATGTATGCGGTTCGGAACCTATGGCCGGAGATGACTCCGAGGTTCGGATGACACAGGTTCTGCTCAAGGTCAGATCTGTGTTCGGCTCCAACGCTGTCGAGTCTGCGGCTTACATGGCAGGGTTAAGCTTCTCGTCCTTGGATGGTGCGATCTGCTCCGGATCTAGGGCCAGAGCAGTTACAGGCGCAATCTCCTAAGCACGGTCCGATCGCAGATTTAGGTCATGTTCATTGTGGTGGCAGGGAGCGGCTGTCATGGGCCCGAATCCATCAAAGATCAAGTCTCCGCGGATATTGTCCACGTAATTCAAGCTTCCAAACCTAACCTGATGGCCAGGGGCATAGCTGTCGATCTGCTCTAGATGGCCAAGGGAGTTGGCCCGCAGTGTGAAGCCGCCGAATACAAAGATCTATCCCAGGAGAAAGACCTCCCCTGGACTGCATTGTTGTAGATGATTGAAGGAGCCATCAAAAAACCTTTTGGTGATGATGCAGCGGAACTCTCAATGAAAGCACCAATGTCGGTATCAAAACCGGCGGATCTCGGGTAGGGGGTCCCGAACTGTGCGTCTAAGGTCGATGGTAACAGGAGACGGGGGGACATAATGTTTACCCAGGTTCGGGCCCTCTCTATGGAGGCAATACCCTACTTATTGATTGATTGATCTTGTTGAATATGAGTATTACAAGAGTTGATCTACCACGAGATCGTAATGGCTAAACCCTAGAAGTCTAGTGAGGGAGTCCTGGATTAGGGGGTGTCCGGATGGCCGGACTATGACCTTTGGCCGGACTCCTGGACTATGAAGATACAAGATTGAAGACTTCGTCCCGTGTCCGGATGGGACTTTCCCATTGTAACCGACTCTGTGTAACCCTAGCCCTCTCCGGTGTCTATAGAAACCAGAGAGTTTTAGTCCGTAGGACGAACCACAATCACACCATAGGCTAGCTTCTAGGGTTTAGCCTCTCTGATCTCGTGGTAGATCAACTCATGTACTACCCATATCATCAATATTAATCAAGCAGGAGTAGGGTTTTACCTCCACCGAGAGGGCCCGAACCTGGTAAAAACATCGTGTCCCTTGTCTCCTGTTACCATCCGCCTAGACGCACAGTTCGGGACCCCCTACCCGAGATCCGCCGGTTTTGACACCGACATTGGTGCTTTCATTGAGAGTTCCCCTGTGTCGTCACCTTTAGGCCCGATGGCTTCTTTGATCGTCAACCACGACGAGGTCCAGGGTGAGACTTTTCTCCCCGGACAGATCTTCCTATTCGGCGGCTTCGCACTGCAGGCCAACTCGCTTGGCCATCTGGAGCAGATCGAAAGCTACGCCCCTGGCCATCAGGTCAGGTTTGGAAGTTTAAACTACACGGCCGACATCCGCGGGGACTTGATCATCGACGGATTCGAGCCACGACCGAGCGTGCCGCACTGTCCCGACGGGCATGATCTAACTTTGCCGCCGGATAGCGCCCAGAGTGCCGCTCAGTTGTTCGCTCCGATCATTAGCTCGGAGCCGACTGCGCTAGTCGGGGATGGACGGTTGGACGCCGCCCCGGGAGCCGCAATCTTTATGGCGATAGAGCCGAATACCAGCCTAGTCCTTTGCAAGGCCCGTGACTCCAAGGTGCCGGACTCCGTTCCGGACTCCGAATCTCCTGCACCCCTTCCGATCAAACCCTATTGGGCTCCGATCATGGAGTTCACCGCCGTGGACGTCTTTCAGCACTCGCCCTTTGGCGATATCCTGAACTCCCTAAAGTCTCTCTCTTTGTCAGGAGAGCCCTGGCCGGACTATGATCAGCAGGGTTGGGATGCGGACGATGAAGAAATTCGAAACCCACCCACCACCCACTTTGTAGCCACTGTCGACGATCTAACTGACATGCTCGACTTCGACTCCGAAGACATCGACGGTATGGACGCCGATGAAGGAGACGACCAAGAACCAGCACCTATAGGGCACTGGAAGGCCGCCTTGTCATATGACATATACATGGTGGACACCCCCAAAGCAGGGGATGGCGATGAAAAAGCGGAGGACGACCCCTCCAAGAAGCAACCCAAGCGCCGACGTCAGCGGCGCCACTCTAAATCCCGCCAAAGCAAGAACGGCGGATCCGGCACCAGAGACGTCAACACCCTGGACAGTGTCGAAGACATCCCCCTCCAGCAGGATTCAACGCAGGAGGACGAAGGAGCCAGCCCTCATGAGAGAGCGACCGACAGAGAGGTCGAGGATGACAATTATATGCCTCCTTCCGAAGACGAGGCAAGCCTCGACGACGACGAATTCGTCGTGCCAGAGGATCCCGTCGAACAAGAGCGTTTCAAACGCAGGCTTATGGCCACGGCAAGCAGCCTCAAGAAAAAACAGCAGCAGCTTAGAGCTGACCAAGACCTGCTAGCCGACAGATGGACTGAAGTCCTAGCGGCTGAAGAGTATAAACTCGAACGCCCCCCCAAGAGTTACCCAAAGCGCAGGCTGCTACCCCAACTAGAGGAGGAAGCAACTAAACCTACATCATCAGCGTACGATGCGCCCGATCGACCACCCTGTGGCCGCGACAGAGAGGCCCTTCGGCCCTCAATCCAAGCCGCACCCCGGCGCCGCTCTACGAATACCAAAGCACGGGGAAACGCAACAGACCTGCAAGACATATTGGAGGATAAGGCAAGGCGAACAAGATCGATCTACGGATCGCGCGGGTGCCCTACATCACGTGACGATAACCGTCTCACCGGATATGATAAATACGGCAAGGCCGAATACAACAGACCAAGCTCATCCGAGTTGCGTCGTGGTATAGCCCAGTACAGGGGCGCTGCACACCCACTATGCTTCATAGATGAAGTAATGGATCATCAAATCCCCAAGGGTTTTAAACCCGTAAACATTGAATCATATGATGGCACAACTGATCTCGCGGTATGGATCGAGGATTATCTCCTTCATATCCATATGGCCCGTGGTGATGATCTACACGCCATCAAATACCTCCCGCTCAAGCTTAAAGGACCAGCTCGACATTGTCTTAACAACCTACCAGCAGAGTCAATTAGTTGCTGGGAGGACCTGGAATCCGCATTCCTTGACAACTTCCAGGGCACTTATGTGCGACCACCAGACACCGATGACCTAAGCCACATAATCCAGCAGTCAGAGGAATCGGCCAGACAATTCTGGACACGGTTCCTAACCAAGAAAAATCAAATAGTTGACTGTCCGGACACCGAGGCCCTTGCAGCCTTCAAGCACAACATCCAAGACGAATGGCTTGCCTGGCACCTAGGACAGGAAAAGCTGAAATCTATGGCAGCCCTCACGACACTCATGACCTGCTTTTGCGTGGGCGAAGACAGCTGGCAAGCTCATAGCAATAACATAACCAAGATCCCTGGCAATTCGGATACTGAGGACAACAATGGCAAGTCACGTCGCAACAAGAACAAGCGCTGCATTAACGGCGACAATACTGAGGATACGACAGTCAATGCCGGATTCAGAGGCTCTAAACCCGGTCAGCGGAAGAAGCCATTCAAAAGAAACCCTCTGGGCCCATCCAGCTTAGACCGGATACTCGATGGCTCGTGCCAAATACACGGCACCCCCGAACAACCAGCCAACCACACCAATAGGGACTGTTGGGTGTTCAAGCAGGCAGGCAAGTTAAGTGCCGAAACCAGAGACAAGGGGCTGCATAGTGATGACGAGGAGGAGCCCAGGCTGCCGAACAATAGAGGACAGAAGGGATTCCCCCCGCAAGCGCGGACGGTGAACATGATATACGCAACCCACATCCCCAAAAGGGAGCGGAAGCATGCTCTCAAGGACGTCTATGCGTTGGAGCCAGTCGCCCCAAAGTTCAACCCATGGTCCTCCTGCCCGATCACTTTTGATCGAAGGGACCACCCCACTAGCATCCGTCACGGCGGATTCGCCGCATTGGTCCTAGACCCAATTATCGACGGATTTCACCTCACCAGAGTCCTCATGGACGGCGGCAGCAGCCTGAACCTGCTTTATCAGGATACAGTGCAAAAAATGGGTATAGATCCCTCAAGGATTAAACCCACAAAGACAACCTTTAAAGGCATCATACTAGGTGTAGAAGCCAGCTGTACAGGCTCGGTTACACCCGAAGTGGTCTTCGGATCCCCGGATAATTTCCGAAGCGAAGATTTAATCTTCGACATAGTCCCATTCCGCAGTGTCTATCACACCCTGCTCGGACGAACCGCATTTGCAAAATTCAATGCGGTGCCGCACTACGCATATCTCAAGCTCAAGATGCCAGGCCCTCGCGGAGTCATCACGGTAAATGGACACACCGAACGCTCTCTCCGAACGGAGGAGCACACGGCGGCCCTGGCGGCGGAAGTACAGAGTAGCCTCTCAAGGCAATTCTCCAATCCAGGTGTTAAACGTCCGGACAACGTCAAGCGAACCCGAAGTAACCTACAACAAAGCCGGCTGGCACGTTCTGAGCAAGCATAGCAGTGCGGCCCCAACCCCAGCCCTCGCCAGATGGTGATATCGGTACCACGCGTACATAATTATGCTTTAGAAATACCATGGGCATAAGGGGAGGGGCACAACTACGACACGCCCAGAATGTGGCTCAACCGCACTAAGGGGCTCCCTATTCCGCCGTTTCTTTTTTATATACTTTTAGGACCCAACTATTCAGAAGGCCTGTCCGACAATACACCCGCCGAACACACGATGCAACAGCCAGGGAGAGAACAAGCCGCGTCAGATGTCCAGGTGGTCTCTATAACAAGCTTAATACCTGTTTTACTTAAAGTCCCGCAGCTTGCCCCTGGAGGGGGACATGTCAAATAATCCCATCTCTTGCTTATCGCACTATTTGTATCGTTCTGCTTTCATAGCAGCCCCTTTTTTAGTAAACAATACATAGCTCTTATCTATTATTGTATTCATCTATTTTTATACAAATATGTTCAGTCATGACATTATGCAACCGTACACTTTGGTACGGCCAATACACCAGGGCTTAAGCACCCCATAACATGGTGTGAGAAGACCGAACACTCCCACGAGTGCGGCACCCCGAACTTATAGCACTATATGCATCGGCTCCGAATCATGTCTTGGGTCAATAGTTGGGTTTGCCCGGCTCCCATGTTTTGGTACCTTATGTTCCGCAATGTTGGCTAAGGTAGCGCTGGGAGAACTACTGCGATTGTGTCCCAGTTGAGATGGGTTAACACCTCAGTAGAGAAAGCTAAAACTGACTGTCATGATAGTGCGAGAGACCGGTCGCTGTTCGCGAGGTTTTTCGAGTCCTTAAAGACTTATTCCGCTTAGAGCGAGGAGCCGGATTTATCCGGCCTAGGCGTGGATAGCGCCCCGAACTCGGTCTTCCGAATACTAGGGGCTTCGCCGAAATTTAAAATTATAGAATTCTATGGCTAAGTGAGAGTGATAAAGCATTATAAGTCCGATGGCCTGGTTCGTTGTGCTGAGCGCCTCCCTAGATGGACCCAAGAATGGGAACAAGAGCGCTCAGGTTTATCCCGAACACCCCAGCACTCGTGGCATGGGGGTAGAAGCCGGCGACTTGCATCTCTTAGATTTTATGAACGGCTGCACAGAAGGTAATATTTTAAATTAACAAAATGTTGCTTAACGCATATGAACAAAGTTTTCAGCGTACAGGATAACAGATGCGAGTCTACTCAAAAATTACAGCTTTGGAGCATTCACCCGCTATAAGGCGGGCACCCTTCAGGACGCCCTTATAATACATCTCGGGTGTGCGATACTCCGGCGGTGGCGCGTCCGTCAAAAGCTTCTCCGCGTCCAGCTTGCCCCAGTGCACTTTAGCACGGGCGAGGGCCCGACGGGCACCTTCAATACAGATAGAGCGCTTGATGACATCAATCCACGGACACGCATCCACCAGCCTCGGCACCAGACCGAAGTAGCTCCCAGGGATGGCTTCCCTAGGTCACAGCCGAACTATGAGGCCCTTCATGGCATGTTCAGCCACCTTGTGTAGCTCGACCAGCTGCTTCAGCTGGTCGCTCAGGGGCACCGGATGTTCGGCCTCAGCATACTGAGACCAGAACACCTTTTCCGTCAAGCTCCCCTCCTTGGCTCGGTAGAACGCGGCAGCATCAGACACACTACAGGATAGATCGGCGAACGCTCCTGGAGAGCTCTGGATTCGGGTAAGTAATAGATAATTTACTTTTATATTCTTGCTTTGCATAAAGAATGCCTTACCCGCCGCTATCTTCTTCATCGCCTCGATCTCCTGCAGGGCCTTCTGGGCTTCGGCCTTAGCGGTTTTGGCACTCTCAATAGCAAAGGCGAGCTCGGACTCTCAAGTCTTCGAGTCACGCTCCAAACTCTCGTGTTTTTCCACGAGAGCCTGGAGCTCTTGCCGCACCTCCGCCACCCGCGCCTCCTGCTTCTGTCCCTCGATGCGCTCCAAGGCCGCACTATTTTCGGCCTTGGACACCGCCTCCTTCAAGGTCGCCACCTCGGCCGTGGCCCCTGCAACATTTACGTTGGTCCTGTCATTATTTGCAACCAAGTATTTCTATATACATTTA
Source organism: Triticum dicoccoides (assembly GCF_002162155.2). NCBI lineage: Eukaryota > Viridiplantae > Streptophyta > Magnoliopsida > Poales > Poaceae > Triticum > Triticum dicoccoides. Next base: position 615,503,295 of record NC_041385.1, read on the forward strand.
CATGCGTACTACATACCCTCCTTGTCCTCGAGCTGCTTTTTGGCACGGCCGAGCTCGCTCTCGGACCGCTCGAGGCTCTCCTTCAATGCATTGACCTCCGCAGTCAGTGCGGCAGAGGTCAGCAGCGCAGCCTGCATTCCCATATTGACATATTTTTGTTAGACTCCTGTGTATATCTTTTTAGATCCTCAGATCGACTTTTCTTTCCAAACTCCGAACTGAGCATCAGGGGCTACTGTCTATGCGGTAACATTTTTATATGTTTTTGAACACATACCTCAAAGCCTGTTAACAGACTTGTACAGGCTTCTGTCAGCCCGCTCTTGGCGGACTGAACCTTCTGAATCACCGCACTCATAACAGTGCGGTGTTCCTCGTTGATGGAGGCGCCGTTAAGCACCTCCAGCAAATTGTCCGGCGCCTCCGGATGGACGGAGGTCGCCGGCATCGTAGGCTTGCCCTTCTTATGAAGGCGCCGCCTATCGGACTCTGGAACCATTGATGGTTCCGGAGCAGTGTCCGGCCCGGGGCCAGACTTAGATCCCTCGGGGGCTTTACCCCCTTTGGGCCTGGAGTCCGGGAGGTCGCCTTGAGGTGCCTCCAGGACCACCTCCTCCTGGTTCAGTCCCTTTTGGGACTCCACTTCGGCATCGTCCGCAGGGAGAGGGGAGGAGGCCGTCGGAAGTGAAGCATTGTTCACATCCGACGAATTCAGGGAGCCGCTCGATGAATCGCCGAGCTGGGCTCTGGGCGGACTGCATAATTAAATTCGACGTCAGAAGCTACCGAATAATAGAGGAGCGCCATAAGTCATTCGGGTAACCGGACACTTACGATTTTTCCAGGGGCTTGACCCTGGATGGCCATTCCTCCCTGCCATCTTCGGCATCAGAGGCGTAGTCTGGCAGAAGGGTCTTCCCCTTCTTGGACCCTCCGGCCTCCCCAGTTGGGGTGGCCTTTCTTTTCTTTCCTCCCCCCGTTGGAGGGTGAGAGGCTTCTTCTTCTTCCTCCTCCTCGTCTTCAGAGGCGGAGGGTGCTTCGGGGTTGTCGGGCGATGAATCCGACACCACCAGGCGTCGGGAGCTCTTTCGAGTCTCTGTGGCCTTCTTCTTGGCCTTCTTCTCCGGCACCACGTGAGGTGCCGGAACCAGCAGCCCCGTCAATCGGGCGTCCGCTGGGTCTTCTGGTAGGGGAGCCGGACAGATAACCTGCCCGGACTTCTTCAACCAGTCCTGTCAAAGGTAGGGGAGTTTAGATCCCGCATAGAGTCAGACTATGAAAGACAAGAGTCCCGTAAAGGGTAGAATAGCTCGCTGGCCTGGCGCCAGGAGCTGAATCCGCGATCTTCGGTAGCGGATGCGGGGGCCTCGGCGCCCTTGAACAGCACCTTCTAGGCATCTTCGTACGTGGTGTCGAAGAGCCCGCTCAAGGTTTGGTGCTGTGCCGGATCAAACTCCCACAATTTGAAGGCCCGTTGTTGGCATGGGAGGACCCGACGGATAAGCATGACCTGGACTACGTTGACGAGCTTGAGATTCTTGTTCACCAGCTTTTTGACGCATGTTTGGAGTCCGGTCAGCTCTTCCGAATCTCCCCACGTTAGGCCCGTCTCTTTCCAGGAGGTGAGCCATGTGGGAAAGCCAGATCGGAATTCGGGGGCCGCTTCCCATTTGGGGTTGCGCGGCTCGGTGATGTAGAACCACCCCGATTGCCACCCTTTTATTGTCTCCACAAAGGAGCCCTTGAGCCATAGGACGTTGGCCATCCGGCCCACCATGGCACCTCCGCACTCCGCTTGGCGGCCGCCCACTACTTTCGGCTTGACATTAAAAGTCTTCAGCCATAAGCCGAAATGGGGCTGGATGTAGAGGAAGGCCTCGCACACGACGATAAACGCCGAGATGTTGAGGATGAAGTTCGGGGCCAGATCGTGGAAGTCCAGGCCATAGTAGAACATGAGCCCCCGAACGAACGGGTGAAGAGGAAAACCCAGTCCGCGGAGGAAATGGGGAAGAAAAACAACCCTCTCATGGGGCCTGGGGGTGGGGATGAGTTGCCCCACATCTGGAAGCCGGTGCGCGATGTCGTCAGACAGGTATCCGGCCTTCCTCAAATTTTTGATTTGCCCCTCCGTGACGGAGGAGGCCATCCATCTACCTCCCGCTCCGGACATGATTGGAGAATATTGAGGTGGGAAGTGCAGACTTGGGTGCTGGAGCTCGAGTGCGCAGGGATGAATAAGCAAAGGAGGAAGAAGGCGTAAATGGAAAGGGTAGATTCTTATCCCCTTATATGGGCGGCCTAAACTACGAGCCTCCACCGGCCTAATAAAACTCGCATATCTCCCAAGCGCCGCGGTTAATGGCGCGGTTGGGTTACCCACGCCCGTATTGATGAGAATCCCGGAACAAGGGGACATGATCTCTGCTTTGACAAGACGTGCCAAGGAAACCGCCTCGCTAAACGCGCTGAGGTGGAACAGTAAAATGATTCGAATAAAGGCTTGGCCGTGGCATGATGTCACGCTACGGAATACATCAACAGATTAGATTTGTGCGAATATTATTCTCTCTACGGTGGTATGTGGAACTTACTTTTGCAGAGCCGGACACTATCCTTGTGTTCAACATCTTCTTTGAAGTATTCGAAGGAGGAACCCGCCTTGCAATGCCGAAGACAATTTGCGCGCCGGACTCGTCATCATTGAAGCCTAGTTCAGGGGCTACTGAGGGAGTCCTGGATTAGGGGGTGTCCGGATGGCCGGACTATGACCTTTGGCCGGACTCCCGGACTATGAAGATACAAGATTGAAGACTTCGTCCCGTGTCCGGATGGGACTTTCCTTGGCATGGAAGGCAAGCTTGGCGATACGATATGAAGATCTCCTCCCATTGTAACCGACTCTGTGTAACCCTAGCCCTCTCCGGTGTCTATATAAACCGGAGAGTTTTAGTCCGTAGGACAAACCACAATCATACCATAGCCTAGCTTCTAGGGTTTAGCCTCTCTGATCTCGTGGTAGATCAACTCTTGTACTACCCATATCATCAATATTAATCAAGCAGGAGTAGGGTTTTACCTCCACCGAGAGGGCCCAAACCTGGGTAAAAACATCGTGTCCCTTGTCTCCTGTTACCATCCGCCTAGACGCACAGTTCGGGACCCCCTACCCGAGATCCGCCGGTTTTGACACCGACATCTAGCCTATGATTATGATTGTTGTTGTTTCTACGGACTAAACTCTCCGGTTTATATAGACACCGGAGGGGGCTAGGGTTATACAAAGTCGGTTAGAGAGAAAGGGATCTACATATCCTAATCACCAAGCTTGCCATCCACGCAAAGGAGAGTCCCATTCAGACACGAGAAGAAGTCTTCGGTCTTGTATCTTCATAGTCCAACAGTCCGGCCCACGTTGATAGTCCGGACGTCTGAGGACCCCTTAATCCAGGACTCCCTCAACGCCATCTACAGATTCCTCAGATCTTCCTCCACACCTCTGACAGCCACCTCTGCCTCAACTACTTCAACGACCAACCCAATGATGCTGAGGTCGACACGACTACGGCAAAGAGGTTGTACACTTGTTGCATCACTTATTACTATACATTCATATCGATCCATTAGGGTTATTTTGGTTCAACAGAAAAACATAGCAATAGGGAATTTTCTAATGGCACTCTACTATTCAATTATTCATGCATTATGTTGAAAGGAATGAAGCAAAACATCCACTTCGACCTACTTTTCAAAGTCCTATGCATGAAAACAAGACCAAGTGCATTAGTGACAGAATAACATTCTAAGTGTACACGCTTTCACATGGTTACACTTTATTTTGGCCATGTTTCTTTGCATTCCTCTGCTCTTCCAATTCCTGTAAACCAAACACCCAAGTTGACAGAAATCATGTGTTTACAAATGCTCTGTTTACCATGTGCATTCCTATCCTATTCTGGTGTTTTTCCTATCCCTGCCTTTTTAGAATCATGCAAGCCAAATGAGCCCTTACAGAATTACTTCAGTTATAGGTAGGTGTCGAAGGGAACTTTGTGTGGTTTGTCCTGCTCCTGCTACGATGTCGTACACCTCACCTGAGTTGCTCCATCGACAGAAGCATCCACCCAACCAGACATCACGACTCATGATCGTCTTTCGCCGCATCAGATCTCCTTCCCTGCCGTCGGCACCCACCGCAACGGCATCACCATCATCGACTCAGCAGATGAACCTGAGGAGTACACGGGTCCACAAGAGAGGTCGCACTCTTTTGTTTATGCTTATGTTATGCATTGCTTAAAATTACCTGCTACTTTATCGTCATGTTCACCTCTTGGACTCCAAGTCAGGTCCAAATTAATGTTCAAACTTGAGTTCTAAATTAGTTGTGGTGAACATATCGAGGCAACAATGAATAGTATCTCTGTCTAATATCTGGTTCACCTAGCGTATGCCTATGTTGTTCATCTTGGGTGGAAAACAAATAGTAAAGCAATCATCATTTGTCTTTTTCTTAAATTAAAGCAATCATCAACCTGCTATCATTATTTTTGGATCCATCCACTGGTTGTTACCATCACTCTCAATTTCTGCATGGTCTCCTTACATAATCTCCTGAACATGTAGAGAAAAAGGGATGAGTTTTGCGTGGCAATACAATGTCATGCAGACATCACTCCATGGTGGGTTCAATGGCAAACCCTCCCCACCCCTCTCCAGATTGTAATCCAGAGGAAGATATCTGTTCTGAGGCGGATTCAGACGCCGCTGACCAGTCCTATTTACCCACCAAGGTGTTTGCTCTACCTTGGCATGATGATGTTAGTCATATCATGCATATGTTGCCTTGTAGTGCCTACTTTTGACATCATATATGTCATCTGCTTAGTTTAGACATGTTCTGTAATGCCACCTGTTTAGTTTCTATATCATATATGGGAATTATGCAGTCTCATGTCTTTTAGCCAGCCATAATATATCTGAAATGTGCAATGCCATCCTGTTTAACTAGGCATCACATATTTGAATGATATATCTTGCCCATCCTTTCCTTCATTACATTTCCATTTGTTGACAATGTTTGTACATTAAACTACTCTTCCTATGAATCGGCCGTTTGGGTGGGAGATGGAAAAATCTGGAGTGAAAACTAGGCCTTCAGAGCAGACAGTGCTACCTGTCGAAGCACATCTCTTGTTGGGTCCCGATAGCTCCTTAGAGATGGATTCAGAGACAGATGACCAATACTACTCCCCCACCGAGGTGTATGCTCTAACTTGGCATGGTTATACTGCTTATATCATGCATATTGTGTCTTGCATTGCATAGTTTAGACATCATATACACAATATTCAACACCATGTTCTTAGTTCAGACATCATATCGAATGCCCTTAGTTTAGCATATAAATCTCATATTTGAATTAAATGATGTGATCCTGATTACTTAGATAACATGTAGGTGAATTATGTCATGCGATCTTGTTTAGTTATTCATCATATCTTTGAATTATGTTGTGCTATGGTAGACATCATATATGTGAAATTATGTCATGCTATCCGTTTTAGTTAAACAATATACATGTCAACTATTTCTTGCCCTCTTTTTTCCACACTATCTATTGCATATGTCTCTCATACAATGTATGTACATTCAACTATGTTTCTTGTTTATCAGCCATTTGAATTCGAGCGGGTGATGCCAGTATCCAGCGGATGAAAAACACAGTCTTCAAATAAAACAGTGCTACCTCTTGGTGGAGATAGCACCCCGGTTGTACATGCACGAGAACCAGCCCTACCACACATAACCCAAACTCTCGCGGATTGTACCCCTAGTATGATGGACAGAGAACCATCCTCACCCAATCTAACCCCAACCCCAGTAGATAGTAACCCAGTTCCTGTTAACACAGCACCATCTCCACCACAGAGCTCCCAAACAAGAGCAATTAGTAAGGCAGCTTCAGTGCCCAAAGGGCCAGTACTACCACGGAGAACCCCAACTCCACCAGTTAGTACGCCTATTCCTAGGGAGGAAGCACAACCAGCTAGTCGTAGTTTAGCATCTATGGCATTTGATGTTGTTAAATCGTATGTGCGTATTTTCCCATCTTGGAAATATAACACTAAAGATGAAGGAAAATGCCAGTTGCAGGTGTTTGTCCAGGAGTTATGGGTAAGTAATGTTATTCATGGCAATTACTTTGCTTTGTCCCATACATCCTACCTCCATGATGGTTATAATACATCAAACTTTCCCATATTTCTCTATAGAGAAGGACTGATTTGGAAACTCAGGATGAGGTAACCTGTGCTAATACCTCTGTTATCTTCAAGAATGCTTGCTGGCAGTATTAGAATTACCGGAAGAAAACATACTTCACCGGCAAAGAAACTCATCAAATTCCCTTACATTCTCCTGAGACACATTTACTGGATGATGACTGGGAACACCTTGTTCTGTACTGGTCCCGAACCAAGAATGTGGTAAGGTCTATGAGCCCATTTTGTATTGTAAGTATTATATTCTTGCAGCTTACTGTACTCTGTTCATGTAGAACAAGTGCCTAAACCTGAAGAAAAACTGTTCTAATTTAAGATTCCATTGCTATCATAGTTCAAAAAAGCGCTAGGCATTAATTGTGCGTTTTGCCACCGCCTTGCGCTTTACTGACCAAAGCGCATGCTTATGCACAGTTATACACAGATTAAGCGTAGTTATGCGCAATGCGTTTTGCCAATGCCTAGAGCCTAGGCGTCTTAAGAGCTCGCTTAGGCGCACCTTTTTTAACTATGATTGCTATCCTGCATACTGCTTTGCTCTTGTATCACTATATTTACTCATACAAACTTATTTTTAAATTGAAGGATCCAATCAAAACTCCAATGGCACAACAGGTATGTTCACGCATGTTTCTTTAATAGGTTTGCTCTTACCAATAGCTCTGTTGATTTCAATTTCAATTGAATACAGTTGACCTCTCATATCATGCACATTACTAGCATCACAACAGAGCCAATAGTGTTGTTGTATATGTAGACCCATGTTACCCATAAATTTTGTTGTGTCGTGTAGTTTCCCACGCTTTGTATTCTTTCACTGCTGCTTTGTCTTGAACTGATAAGATTTGAACCGTGTCTCTATTTTGATTTGGCAAGACAAAGAAGTGACCATAGGACATAGATATATGTTTGTTTGATGCTTTTATTATGTACCAGTACTTGGCAATAGAATACTTGGTAGTTTAATCATGTCACCTTACTAATGAACTGGTTCACTGAAATGAGTTTCATATACTAGTACATGTTGAACCTATTATGTGTCTTCTTGTTTCTTCTTTTAGAATGCTAACAGAATATTGGGGAAGAGTGCCTTATTAAGCAATGGTAAAGGAAGTAATGCAGATAAGGTTCAGGATAGTGAGACATGCTTGTTGGTCTCCAACAAAGTTGACAAAACAGCTAAGGAAGACTATCTTGAAGATAGTGAGACAACCCCAAAGTACTGTCTTGGTTTAGTGTCCGAGTTACTCGCCACCACTACTTGCATAAGCTAGTCAAACTCACTGTCTAAATCAGTTCGATTTCTTGAGTCTCAACTACAAGCTGAAAGACATCGATCAGCTGTGCTGCGACAAGAAGCGGAAGGACTGCGGAAGTCCCTGGAGCATTCAGATGCATACTTTCTGGTGCAATAGCAAGTGTTGGAGGATTTTAGCACCAAACAGGACAAAGCTAATAAGCTTGCTAAGCTTATTGCCAGCATGGTGGATACCCAGGATAACATTTCTTGAGCTCTTCTGAAGTCATTTCAGTTATGCACTTGTTTTGCTGCCACGTTTATTTGCACTGGTGGCCAATCTTGACGGCCAGTGTATGTAATATGCTGCTTTGTTCCCTATATTTGCACTGGTGGCGAACTTTGATGCCCAATGGATATAATATGTGTAATAGCGGTAATAGTCTAGCATTAATTGATTGCTTATTTATTTCCTTATTGTCTTGTTTTAGTTGTTTGCTTGTAGTCACTGCAGTTATTTTTCTATGTTTTTCTAGTGGCCTTGGCTGAGGTTTCGGATGTCCGGGGCCGCTGCAAGGTGCTGGAGAGCGAGCTGCAAGGCCTACGTGATGAGCTCGCCAAGGAGGTCCGTGACCACCAGGAGAAGGAGAAGGAGATGAAGACTTGAGAGGCCGCTGTCAAGGACCGGGACGCCGAGCTTGATGAACATTGCGGTCGGTTGGAGACGCTGGAGCAGGCGTTGGAGGCGGAGAGGATCAAGCTGGACGGCAAGGCGAGGGTCCTGGCCGAGGACCGTGTGGCCTTCGCGCAGCTGGAGGAGAGGGTTCGCGCCTCGATGAAGACACTCTATGATGGCGGCCTGGAAAAGCCGCTAGCTGGCGCCGAGGATGGCCCCGCCAAGTTGCTTCCCTTCCTGGTCCGTGCACTTGAAGATATCGTGGACGGCCTTGGCCCCACGGCCGAGGCCGAGGCGCGTGTCCTTTCTTCTGCAGCGCTGGCGCGTGTCTTCACCCACGTCTATCTTCATGACCTCAATGTCGATCTTGACAGCCTGCTGGATCCTACGAGCGGCGAGCTTGCCGCTGTCGCTGCTGAGGCAGTGAAGGGTCGAGCGGAAGCCCTGCTGGCGAGGTTCCGCGCCTTCAGCACCAAGCCAAGCCGAGATGCTGCCAACCCTGGGGCTTCTGGAGGTGGAGCCGCCCAGCGCAACTCCACCACCAGCGATGGCACCGCCGGAAAGTGACCTCTTCGCGGCTTTTGTCCTGTTTTAGTTCCTGCAACATGCATCATGCCTCGTGGAGGCGTTTAAACTTGTGTTTGGCGTTGTGAAAACAACCTATGGACTATAATAATTTTCTTTTGAATTCCTTGAGAATTGTTCTTTTCCTTCCTACTTGCCTGTGTTCTACGTCGACAGGGCCCGGCCCCGCGCATACCTCAGCCGCCGTTAGCCCCGACCGGAAACCAGGACGGGACCAAAGGAGTGAGGGGCTACATGACCAGTTAGGCTCCTGAGTCACGATGCTCAGGAGTCCCCCTTGACACGCGGACAACAAGTAGGGAGGGGACGCATAGGAGTGGATCTACCGTTCTACGTCGGCAGGGCCCGACCCCGCGCATACCTCAACCGCCATTAGACCCGACCGGAAACCAGGATGGAACCAAGGAGTGAGGGGCTACGTGACCAGTTAGGCTCCTGAGTCACAATGCTCAGGAGTCCCCCTTAACGTTCAAACGTCCTTCGTACCTTGGCTCCGCTCGGGGAGGGGCACGCGACGAACCAGGCCCGAGGGGCCTGGCTGGGTGGCTTGCGCCCGGGCGTGGCCCGGGCGTAGCCCCCGTGCCCAGCCCCCTCGCGTGGCACTCCCGAGGGGAGGCATTACGATAGGGCCGGACACTGAGGTCTGGGATCCCTGAGGTTGATGCGGCCGTGGACCACCCTCAGTTGTTTATCACCAGCACGGAGCATAGCGCTTCCGTATGTGTACGGGCATACCTGCTCCTCGGCAGTGTCGTCAGCCAGCGCAGAGCATGGTGCTTCCACTGGTGCGTGGGAGGGGGCCCCCCTCCGGGAGGAGCCCCCGAGGCGTGTACAACCCCGCCCTGACACGTGGCTCGCACGGTAGGGCTTGACGAGGTGTATCTGGGCACCCGTGAGCCAGCGCGGGACTCACGGGGCCCTACCTCAGGGCGGGTTGCGCCTGGCTCTGGGCCTTTGTTTGTAATGTGCTCCTGCAAATTTGGTTAGATGCCGATGCTCTACGTCCTCAGGTCCTGGCCCTTGAGCGAGCTCAGCCGTCGCTGGTATGCCAGGTCACGATGCCGTGGACAAGGCCCGGAGGTGAGGGCTGGAGAGCCAGTAAGAGTCCATGAGTCGCGATGCTCAGGTACCCCCCTTTTAATGTGCAAGCGGTTGGCATGAGGGAAGAAGGGCTCCGTCACAGGCATAAAGCAATAATCATGGCGGGTAAAATGCACGACCTGAATAGATGTGAGAAAGATACATGCCGCTGGGTCAGGCCTGAGTGGCTTCGGGATAATGCAGCCCGAGGAGCGCCCCCAACAAAGTAACCTAAAAGCATGAACAAAAGAGATACATGCCGCAGGGACGGACCCACGCGGCCTGGGAATGATGCAGCCCTGGGGGCGCTTCCCAGCTGAAAATGAAACTCGAAGGATGTCACCTGATGAAGTTGGAGATGAGGGAATGCTGAAGTAGCGGACAACGCGTGCTGCGGAAGCCGGTCCTCACGAGCCCCCAGGCCCAGGAGCCCCGGGAGGCTCCGGGGGCGCATGCGGCTCTTCAAGGGCCATCTCCATCTCTGCCAGGACTGCGGAATGCCTGACCACTTGAGCCTCTAGGATGCTCCTCAGCAGGCGCTGATGAGCGGTAACTGCGTTCGGCAGGCCGAAAGGCATGCGAGCGTAGCTGTGAGGTGGACCCTCACAACACCCCACGCGCGAAGGCTAGAGGTGCTCTTGAGATGAGGCTCGGTTGAGCCCTGGTACGTCGATGCAGACGCGCAGCCCACCATCCTCGCCTAGATGGGGAGCTACGGTGGGTAAGCGGCGGCTGCCACTCATGACTCTTGACTCCTGCAGCTCCTGAATGCTTCTCGCGATGAACTCCCGAGGGCTTGGCCCTCCTTGCCTCATTCCTTCCTGAGGGAAACGTGCTTTGAAGCACGCCTCCAAGTGGTGCCCGAGCGCCTCCCTCGTGACCTTGGCAAAGTCGGTGGCCCTCCAGGAGAGAGCCCCCGAGCCTTTCCCGAGGAGGGCGTCGGGCGCGCCTTCCTATGCGATAGAAGGAGGCGCCCCTTGATCGGGCGCGGATCCCTGTCACAACGCCATTGGAGGGGCCTGCCTCCCGAGGGTTTGGACCGGGTGATGCCTTCTTCTTCTTAGGGACTGCCTCGGGAAGTCTTGCGCTCCTGTGATCTGGGTCTTCGATTGTTGCGGCTTGAAAAGCACACTCAAGAGAAGACACTGCATCCCTCTCCTCACAAGGCACCGTGATGACTCCACTGCTTCCTGGCATCTTGAGGACATTGTAGCCGTGATGAGTCCCTACCATGAACTTGGCTAGAGCTGGGTACCCAAGGATGGCATTGTATGGCAGGCAGATGTGGGCAATGTCGAAGTCGATAAGCTCGGTGCGGTAGTTGTCGCGCTGCCCAAAGGTGACAGGAAGGCAAACTTGCCCTATCGTAATGGTGGAACCATCAGTGACTCCTGAGAAAGGCTTGGTTGGCTGAAGCTGATTGTATGGCACTTGGAGATTGTTGAATGTCTCGACGGACAGGACGTTGAGTCCCGCTCCGCCATCAATGAGGGTCCTGGTGACTTGCACATTGCTGATGATTGGGGAGCAAAGAATCGGGAGGACTCCGGCCGTGGCTGCGCACTTGAGCTAATCCGCTGAGCTGAACGTGATAGCGCACGCTGACCACTTGAGAGGGCGTGTGGCCTCAAGCCTGGGGAGGACTGCATTCACCTCGCGATCAAACTATTTGAAGATGCGCTGCGAGGCTGGGGCCTGAGCGCCGCCCAAGATGCAAGCGATTGCGCGCGGCTCCTAGAAGCCCCCAACCCCTTCATCCTGATGATGGTCTTCATTCCTCCTCAGCGGTAGTGGCAGAGGAGGGAGGCTTGCGTTGCCCTGAGGGCGATCCTCATGAGGCTGATCCCTCCAGCCTCCCTCGCGAGGCTGGTCCTGCCAGCGGTCCTCGCGAGGTCGGTCACGCCAGCCTCGGCGAGGGCCACAGTCTTCCCATCATCCTCCACCTCTTCCTCCTCCTCTTCCATAGCCCCGGTCGTTGCGCTCGGGGCATCGGCTGATACACCCATCTCGCACAGCCCTGAGCTCTTGGCATTCGTTGGTGTTGTGCGTGTGGAGGTCGTGGTACACGCAGTACCGGCTGCCCTTGAATGACTCAGGCTGATCCCTGCCTCGCTTGGTGTCTGGCTCTACTGCAAGCACATCAGCCCCCTTGCGCTTCACGTCCTTGACCTTGGGCTTCTTCTCTTCTGGATCGGCAGCCAGGAGCTCGAGGAGGGAGAGGCGCCCTTCCTCAGTCCTGGCGCACTTGGTCGCCAAGTTGAACAGCTCCAGGGATGTGCACAGGTCTTCATGGATTGCTAGCTCCTCTTTCATCTTGATGTCACGCATGCCGTTGGAGAAGGCTGAGATGATGGCTTCCTCAGTCACCCTGGGGATCTTGAGGCGGGCATTGTTGAAACGCTGGATGTACTTCTGTAGGGTCGCTCCTGGCTGTTGCTTGATGCGGCGCAGGTCGCTCATGGCCGGGGGCCGGTCGCGAGTGCCTTGGAAGTTGGCGATGAAGCGAGTGTGCATCTCGTCCCAGGAGGAAATCATGCCAGGAGCCAGGTTTAGGAGCCAGGTGTGGGCACCGTCCTTGAGTGCCATGGGAAACCAGTTCGCCATGACCTTCTCATCCCCGTAGGCGGCTTCGATGCCCAGCTCGTAGAGTTGGAGGAACTCTGCAGGATTAGCCATGCCGTCGTAGCGTGGAGGTAGATCGGGCTTAAACTTGCCCGGCCAAGCTACGATGCGCAGCTCGACGGTGAAGGCATGGCAGCCCGCAGTGGCCACAGGAGTCCTTGGGTGACGAAGGGCTTGATCTTGGAGGTCTCCGCGCGCTGCCGCCAGGAGTAGTGCGGGGTCTTGGCGCGCTGGAGCAAGAGCATGGTCATGACGTGCCGGTGCAGGGAGCACGCGGGAAGCTTCTTTGGGGTGAGGGATCTCTTGGCAGCTCTTTTCTTGTCGGCGGGCACAGGACGCAGTGGGCCTCGTCCCGGAGCCATGCGCCTTGGGGCCAGGGCCCCTTCTTGGGGAGGAGGTGGCGGAGGCACCTCCTGATCCATGCCTCTTGCGCAGGATGGAGGGCGAGGCAGCGAGATAGAGGGCATTGGAGAGCCCCCTACGGGGCTGACGAGCTTGGTGATGTGGGCGAGCCAGTCCTCGTAGAGGTCATCGACGGAACGGTAGTGCAGGATCTCTCGCGCCAGGAGCAGCGCGGCGTGCGAGTCCGCGGGGGTGCGACGGGCGTGGGATGACGAACCGGCTGGAGTCAGCGACGGGGTGGCGGTGCGGCCTTCTCGCCGCACCGAAGGATGCAGGGATGAGGCCTGCTGCTCGTTCCCCGCCGAGCCGGCTGCGGCGTTGGCGGCAGGCGACAGGGAACGACAGGGGCATCCGTCGACGGGCGCCGTCTGGGTGACGCGGGTGGCGGGAGCAGCCCAGCGCTCAGCACGGGCCCGACGAGCGTTAGACATGGATGCGATGGACGGCGAAACACAGACCGCGGAAGGCACAATTCCGGCGCACCCCTACCTAGTGCGCCAAATGTCGGATTTTTGGTTCCGACCCTTAAGGTTCGAACTCTGGGGTGCGCGCGGAGATCACTCCCCCTACCGGCTCACGTCTCGTCGCCTCGCAAAGGATCTAAGCTACATGAAGAACAACACAAGGGACACAAGGTTTATACTGGTTTAGGCCACCATTGTGGTATAATACCCTACTCTAGTGTGTGGTGTGTGGATTGCCTCAGGGGATGATGATGAACAATACAAGGGAAGAACATCCTCGCGAGGGGAGCAGTTCTTGTGGTGGTGTTGTCCCTTTTGGTGGGGTGATTCCAGATGCCTCTATGCTATGGCGGCTAGCCCTATTTATAGAGCAAGGCCCTGGGCCTCTTCCCAAATATTGAGCGGGAAGGGCGCCAACAATTGGCCATTTTGAAGGGGAACATCTAGTACACTTATCCTGACTAAAGTTGGTCCTCGCCTGCCAAAGCCTCTGACGATGACGCCTTCCTGGGCTCCACGATGACCTCCGTCCTGCCGTTCTGCTAGTCTTGGTCTTGTTGCACTGGAATGGTAACCTTTGCATGATGCCTTGGCCTGTGCTTGCCCCCTTTGCACCAAAGGGGAAACAAGGACTCTGCCCAGGCGGGCGCCCGCCTGGCTTCAGTCATCATGGCTTGCATCACGGGCACCTCGTGAGGTACCCGGCCTTGATCTCTCTGCCTCCTCGCGAGCCAGCCTGACGAGGTTGCGCCTGAGGAAGCTTCCTGTCGTCCACCCCGCGAGGCTTGGCCCCTCGCGAGGGTCTTGAGCTTGTGTTTGACGAAGATGGGCCATACTGGGCCACTCCTTGAGCCACGCTGCAGGCCGCAGGCTGGCAAGTCTGGGTACCCCCGTTCCTAGAACACCGACACTACGGTTTCTAGCGAGGGAGGGTGCGTGTGTGTGTGTGTGTGTGCACGCGCGCTTGAGGACATTTTGGTGTGTGTGTGTGTGTGAGGGGGGACAGGGAGTGTGCTTGAGGAAATGACATGGGTACTGAAAATTTTACTACGTGAGAGTCAAACGCGGGAGTGAAATGCCGGGGCTATTGAAAATTTTGATGATGGTGCATCGCACACGGTCCGGAGATAACAACCGTGTGTTATGAAACAAAATAAACCTTGAGGCAGGCCTATATTTTCTAGGAGCAGGCGGGATTGGGAACAAGAAACATCGCACACGGTCCGGAGATAACAACTGTGTGTTATGAAACAGAAAAACCCTTGAGGCGGGCAGATATTTTCTAGGGATGCTGGCTGGATTGGGAACAAGAAACATCGCACACGGCCCGGAGATAACAATCGTGTGTTATGAAACAGAAAAACCCTCCTCGAGGTGGGCAGATATTTTCTAGGGATGCAGGTGGGATTGAGAATAAGAAACATTGCACACGGTTCGGAGATAACAACCGTGTGTTATGAAACAGAAAAACCCTCGAGGTGGGCAGATATTTTTTAGAGGCGGAGCCTCGTGGAGCCCAATGTACTGTGCGGATGTGTGCGTGACAGGGGCACCAGCGTGGCACACAGTTAGTTTGAGTGAACCGTGTCTGTTACATCATCCGACTTGTCTAATGTTCATAAATTTGGCGAAAAATGACGTGGGAGAGGGTCAGAACACGAACACACTTGCATGTGGACCAAATTTATGTATGAGAAGGGTGGTTTGATTTTCAAATACCAAATGCAACTTCGATGTCGCACCTATCTTGCAATGCGCACGGTATTGCTTGCCCCCCTCATGTCGGCACAAAGGTACTTCTAAGCTATGAATGCATGCCCCCCAACCGAGGCTCACCTAGCAAAGTGTGAAGTAGCTAGCAGCCCCATCCCTCCCTCGTGTCAGCACGAAGGGAATCCTAAGCTATGAATGGAGCCCCCCGAACCGTGGTTCACCTAGCAAAGTGCGAAGTAGCTAGCAGCACCCCTCGTGTCAGCATGAAGGGAATCCTATGCTA
>NC_041385.1:615518957-615523569 GCF_002162155.2 Triticum dicoccoides
GCGGGCCAAAGAGGCATCTCACCAAGATTGATCATAAAATGGACCAAGAATAATCCACCTTGGTCGTACAACCTCTCTCTTGTTGCTGGTCAAAGTGATGGTCGTCCATGCGACCCCGAAGATAGGCTAACTCGCCAATTATCATGCAAGTAGCTAGTCCCCGAAGTCAACCACTGCATGCGTGTGGCCCAAACATATGTACGGAGAGGTGTGTTTTTTAGTACACAATGGAACACCTTTGATGTGGCACACCATGATTTCGAACTAGAGATCCCCACACTGAGTGAGGGTTAGGTTGGTGATGCATATGTATGTTACACCACACTTCAAGCCGACGACAGGGATTCATGCATGCATGCGTGCATAGTATATGCGCTCAAATTTTAATTAGGTCTGAATCTCACCATGACCTATACTACGATAACACGAACCAAATGAAGAGTCCGCCATGGTAACCTATCTTGTTCTTGGTCAAGGTGATCATGGATGTCCATGCGGGCCCACGAATATATAGACTTGTCACCGATAACCACGCGAGGGAGTGTACCGTTCAAAGAAAACCACTACATGCATATGTATGGAGGTGATGCGTGCATGCATGTTTGAATACCATTTCACAACATTGATGTGGCGCGTGCGTCAAAAATCATACACTCTCCCAACACAGAGCGAGATCGGTTCATGACATGTCGTTGTACTAGCCACTTCGACTTGATGGGAGGGATTCATGCATACACATGCATGTGTGTGTGCTCATATACATATACCATATTACAAGAAAAAAATAACCCCATCCTAAGTCAAATTAACCACTCTCGTTGTCAGGCAAAAATTAGTGATGGACCAAGCGGGCCCACAGATGGAAAGCATCAATATCGCTGATAACCGCTTAAGTGGGTGCGAGAGGACAACCACCATCGCTTTGTATGTGGGCCAAACATATGTTGAATACCTAAAATGCACAACTTTGATTTTCCACATGCCTCAAAAACCGTAAACCATGCACCCACACAGAGCGAGGTTCATGAAGCGTACTACATATGATGGTCCCCTTCCCCCTCTTCAACGCATATTATATGCTCCTACCATAATACAACCCAAAAAGAATCCTCATCGATGGTGAAATTAATTAACCTCTCCCGATGTAGGTTAAAGTGATGCACGCATCGATGATGGTCTCATGGGCCCACAGATGGAAACGCCACACGTGAGTGTCCTAGCTAGGATAACCACCGCTTGCATGCATGTGGCGCAAAGAGGTGTTGTGTGATGTTTGAATAGCCATTTTCACAATTTTGATGTGGCACGTGCCTCGGAAACCGAAAATTCATGACACTGAGTGAGGTGTACTTGTTCACGGATGCATACATATAGTATATATACATGCTAGTCCCCTCCCACCTCTTCCACGTGTACTATATACCACCATAACACAAACAAAAAAGATTCTACCTTGCTGGTCAAATTAACCTCACTACCGGCTGCACTCAAAGTGATGGACGATGACCTCGCAGGCCCACAGAAAGCGTCATACGCGAGTATCGAGTGTCGTGTAGGACAACCATCGACTACATGTGGCCAAAATATATATGTATGAAATGGTTGTGTAATGTTTTAAATTACGAATTCACGACTCTGATGTGGCACTGGCCTACCTAACAAAACGGCTAACCCACACGGTGGCTCACAACTCATAGTGTACTGCGAGCTACCCGCCAACCCCCAGACGCACCCACCCACCCACACACCGCGAATCCACCGCAACTATGATGCATATTAAATTAACTATCCCGCGGTGAACATACATATGTTACCAAAGTAGGGACATTTTAATTTCCATAAAAAATCAAAGATCATTAAGACATTTTAGTACATTAATTGATTGATTTTCAACGGGTATAATGTGCAAAAATCAAATTCGTGCTGCACACGTGATAGTGCACCTAAATGGATTGCAAAAACACATGTGTCTCACTGGGTGCATGTTTACTCCCCGTGCAACAAATTTCAAACAATGAGAATCTTGATTTTCAAATTCTAGTACATTCAAAACTTATTTGAAGTTCATGAAACTTATCGTGTTGTCATATGGACACCAATACAAAGTTGCATTGTACTTTTTTTGGTCAAATTTGAGACCAATTTTGATGTAATCTTTATCTAATTACAAACGGGAGATTATTAATAATTGGGAACCAATATCCCAAACGGACTATTTATTCGAACTGTGAGCGTTAGACCAACAATGGATACATGCCATGCTTCGGTTAAGAAATAAAGCGGCATCATTAATCATCCAAATAGAAAAACAATGTACGTGCCGCCAAGCGACTCGTGTGCCGTGCGAGTAGGCATGAGTTGACAGGACGTATGCGAGCAGTCCGCCGTGCAGGCAGACCAGGAGGCTTGCGTGCAGGTGTGTGAATTGATGGAGGCATGCTCGCTATGCAGTGTCATCGGGAGGCGTGCTCGCTATGCAGTGTCATCGGGAGGCGTGCGAGTAGCTGTGTGAAATGATGGTAGGCATGCCAGTAGTTCGGTGCGCAGGTTCACCGGGAGGCGAGCCAGCAGTTTGACCGTTGCCCGCCTCTCTCCCACTACTCCATATTAAGAGCTCTCCCATATTAATGGTGCGCCCGAGCGGGCGCACCCCCCATCCTCACCACACACACAATCCCCTCTCTCCACTTGCATCCTCGATGCCGCTCTTAGTCATCAAAGCCATCAGTGTATGAGGATGTCGTCGAAGCGCCCCATCGAAGGGAGTGGCAACGTCGGGGCTGCTAAAGCATCGGAGCACGTCAGGGAGATGGAGACAGAGGTTGTTGTCACCGCCGGTGAGTTATTGCTGCAACCTGACGTTGTCGACGACGTCGAGCTTCCATAGCCAGAGGCGGAGTTCCACGCCGACTCTGATGACGACTCGGGCGAGGACTCCGACGACCGCTCTGACGATGACTCCGACGACGACGGACAACTGGTTAGTCATCTATACCCATATATGTGTCAAATAGATCCTAGGGTTTCTCTGGTTACTCCTGCCTCCCCCTTTTTGGAATAGAAATCATATGTTTATGTTCTCCCAATCCATGAAATCTAAGTAAGTTTCGTTAGATCCATGTAGTGTATTGATTGTTTGAATGGTACAGGTGATAAGTGATTAGTTGTTTCATCTGTGGAAATGATTTCTTCTAGTAATCCGACTAGGGTTAGTGTTCATGCTAATAATTCCAAGCTAGGACTTGACAATTGATTTGGAATGACCTACATATGTTTGTGCCATTATTTATAGACAAATGTGCTTAAAAATCAAACCATAATCTCTGGATATGTATAAATAAATAGCCATAAATTCCTAATCATGCTTCACGACATGTAATCGTTGATTTGATGCCGATTTTTGTCAACTGCCAAATGTTTGCTAGAGATTAGTTTATAACCATTAATTTGACGCCACATTTTTTTACTATTTGTATAGGTGCTGTCTGACAATGTGGACAACAAGGATGAAGATGTTCAGAGGAGGTACAAGAGGCAAATCCTGAGGGAGCTTTACGTGGGAATGCATAACAGGCATATTAGGACCTGGGATGGCGGCTATTGATGCCCATTTTGCAACCACAAGCTTCATGACGCGTATCAAAGTGTTCTGGCGCATGCAAGAGGACGGGTCGTTGGCTCCTTCAAGAAGAAGTATTCTTGCAGGGTGGCGCATGGCGCGTACGCCGAGTACCTGGAAGCTTCAGGATCGTGCAGGCATGTGACATGAGATGTGGGATCGAACTATGTACGCTTGAGCATACTTAATGATGGTTGAACTATGCTTGTGTACGTGTACGCTTATTATCTATGTCTGAGTATGTTTAATCTATGTTTACTTATGTCTAATTGTGGCATATGGATGCAATCAGTTCGGTTGATGGAATCTACCTCCGTCCTTGTTTATTGATCCCCTTTGTAATTTGTGTTAAATGTTGACTAAAGATTTAATTGACAAAATGTTAGTGCAGGTCAGCAAAAAATATATTGTTGGATGCTTATTTGAACATAATGTTCAATGATATAATTTTTGGTGACATGCATAAACATTTTGTAGTTAAATATTTGATAGAAATTTGGTACAAATTACAAAGCCACTACAAGAAAAGACACATCCATGAAATTTTGGGCCGAACGAATTTTTTTCCTGTCATACTTATGACACTTCTGTGACGATAATTGTGACAAAACCCGGTATCATCATAGATGTGGTGGGCTCCTACTTCTATGACAAAAAATCATGACAGAAAATGGGCTTTTCGTCTTGGGCGGGCCGGAGACGCAGCTGCATGACATTCTTTGGGCCATCCATGACGAAAAAAACGTGGTATAAGCGCGGGCGAGGAAAATATCGGGGAGTTCTCGGTTACGATGGGTGGTCGGGGGCTGAGCGATGCGCGTTTCTATCATACCATACGCGCGTGGGTGCGAGGTGTTGGGCTCTAACTGAACTCGAGCGATTGCACTGCAGGTTACGCATTACTGAACCCGAGCGATCGAGCGATTCCTTCGCTACTCCTACTAACTGAAGCCGACCGATGCTGCCTTTGGATGAACAGTGAGCATTGCTTGG
>NC_041385.1:615524059-615534984 GCF_002162155.2 Triticum dicoccoides
TCACGGTGGGGGTGGATGAACAAGACCCCGTGGTGTTGCCTCTGGATGAACAGGACCCCGATCAATCGAGCCGGTTGGGGCTGGATGAATAGGACCCCGTGGAGGGCTGTATGAACAGGATGACCCCGTGGAGGGTTGGTTGAACAGTAGCCGGTGGAGGGCTGGATGAATAGTAGCCCGTGGAGGGGTGGTTGAATAGGAGCCTGTGGAGAGGGCTGGTTGAACAATAGCCGGTGGAGTAGCGCGCGGTGGAGGCTAGATGAACAGGAGCCCGTGGATGAACAGTCGTAGGTGGAGGCTGGAGGAGGTCGACGGTGGATGAACAGTAGCCAGTGGAGGCTGGAGGAGGTCGACGGTGGAGATGAACAGTATCCTGTGGAGTCCCGTTTTGCAGTATGCCACACCCCTCCCAATGAACAGGACCCTCGTTTCGACTGTAGCGCTCCAACACAAGTCCATTTCCTCCATTTTGCGGTACACCACACCCCTCCCGATCAACAGGACCCCATTTCGACCGTCGGATGTCCAACAGAAGTCTGCTTCCTCCGTTTTGCGGTACGCCAGACCCCTCCCAATGAACAGGATCCCGTTTCGACCGTGGCCGGTCGAACACAAGGCCGTTTCCTCCGTTTTGTGGTACGCCAGGCCTCGTTTCCATCGGTTGTTCCGTCCAAGACCTCCCGAAACACGACGATGACGCAGTTTCTTCGTTCTGACCCAGCCATGTACACGAGCCCTGGCCGTACGTATGCGCGAGTAGGTGTTTGAGACCCCGCCCATATGTACGTACGTGGCCGTATTTACTTTCTTGCACCCTGGCCGTTGTACGTACGTGTATACGTGCGTGCCTCAACTACGTGCGTGCGTCAACATCGACCAGTATGTACGTACACGTTCGCGGCCAGAATGACAACGATACGTACGCTTCGACCAGGTGGCTCCCGACTGTCAGGCACTTCCTTGCATGCGAAGATGTAGCTGGTTGGTCCCAGCAGTCAGGGAGGAGACATGTATCAGGAGAACAATAGGGAGGTGTTGCCGAAATTTTGCGTTGGATCCGAAGAAGAGCATGGGAGAACGAACCCAATCTACACATACTCGGGTGGGATTAGGACCTATCTTTACTTATTAGCGTCTAGGTTGCATAGACATAATAAAAGTGACAAACTCCATTAACTGATGAATATATACATGCTAATATATATATATATATATATATATATATATATATATATATATATATATATATATATATATATATATATATATTTCTTATGTGTCCAGTAGCTAGGCAAGATGAGTGATCGTGCGTGGATGTACACCGGTCACACTAGTCAGAAAAATATGACCACTGAATGGTTAACAAAAACAAAGGGGTTTCTGAGAGCCGCATTTCAAAATGGCCAGAGGACAACCTGTTTCCCCTGTGCAGGGTGCAACAATTGGCACAAGAGGACAGAGGATGAAATGGGAAAACACTTGCAGAAGAGGGGTTTTACGCTAGATTATACGGTGTGGACTTTTCATGGCGAGTTTGGCCAATGCGCCAGAGCTGAGGTGCTTCGTCGTTGCACCGACGAGCATGGTACCAGGATGCAAGACATGGTGCAAGGCTTTAATGATGCTCGGGACTCGGACGATGAGATGGAGGAATCTGCAAAGGCCTTCAATGGAATGTTGGAGTCTTCAAAATGTCCTATGCACGAGCACACTAGGCTTTGTCAGTTGGATGCCATCTCAGAAATAATGGCTCTGAAGTCTCAATTCAACTTGGCCAGAGAATGCTACAACGTGATGATGACAGTATTTAGACGATTTCTACCCAAAGGTCACGTACTACCTGCAAACCTATACCAGTCAGACAAAATCCTTCGTGCTCTTAAGATGCCCTATGAGAAGATACATGCCTCTGAGAATGGATGTGCCTTATTTAGGCTTCAGTATGCGGACTTGAAGTATTGTCCCATTCGCAAGTCATCCAGGTATGTTATGGTAGAAAATGGTATGGGTGAGAAGACGCAGACCAAAATCCCCAATTATGTTCTTCGGTATATGCTAATCGTACCAAGACTTCAACGTCTTTTCATGGTCGAAGAGACGGCAAGACAGATGACATGGCACAAAATGGGCAAAAGAACCCAACTAGATGCAGATGGGAAGCTGATGATGGTGCACACATCGGATGGTGAAGCGTGGAAGCGCTTCAATGCATTACATGACGACAAAGCGGCAGATCCGAGGCATCCTCGAGTCACCATCAGCATGGATGGGTTCAATGTGTTTGGTCTAACGGCAACCCAATACAGTTGTTGGCCCGTATTTGTCATTCCACTCAATCTTCCCCCGGACAGATTATGCAAAGAAAGAACATTTTCCTAATGTTGATAATTCCAGGGCCGAACTATCCAGAGAAGAATATGAATGTGTACATGCAGCCACTGAACGACGAATTGCAAGAAGCCTGAGATAATGGGTTCAAGACATATGACACCTTTAGCAAAAAGAACTTCATAATGCGTGTGTGGTACATGTACTCGACGCAGGACTTGCCGGCAATGCGCTATTCGTTGGCTGGTGTGTGCATGGAAGGTTCTTGTGCCCCACATGCAAGGGAGCTCTTCAATTTCATTGGCTTGAGGCCGGTCACAAGTTTTCTTGCTTCGACATGAATAGACGGTTCTTGCATCCTCGCCATAAGTTCAGGAAAGACAAGCAGAACTTCATCAAAGGTAGAGTTGTGAAAGACTCTGCACCACCTTCGTTGATAGGCCAAGAGATCCTAGATCAGTTAAACGCTCTCAAGCCAGATCCAGAGCGTCCGGGGTATTTCAAGGGGTATAATTCGCAACACGCCTGGACTCACAAGACATGCTTGTGGGATCTGCCTTACTTCAAAGACCTCCTTTGCTCACACAACATCGGTGTGATGCGCACTGAGAAGAATATCGCCGAGGCACTTTTTGGTACATTGTTTGGCATAGACGGGGAGTTAAAGGATAATCCTAAGGCAAGAGTCAATCAGGAGGCGCTATGTCATAGACTACTACAAAACATGCAACCACCGAAAGGAAAGAAGAACTGGACAAATCCAAAGGCATGGTTCAATCTTGGAAGGCCAGCTATGAGGAAATTATCTTGTGGGTGAAAATGCAGTTGATGTTCCCCGATGGGTATGCAATGAATCTAAAGAGGGGAGCGAGTCTTAAAAAATTCAAGATATTTGGTCTCAAGAGTCATGATTGGGACATATGGATTGAGCGGGTAATGCCGGTGATGTTGCAAGGATTCATCCTTGAGGATGAATGGCTAGTGAGGGAGTCCTGTATTAGGGGGTATCCGGACAGCCGGACTATATGCATCGTCCGGACTATTGAAGCGTGAAGATACAAGACTCAAGACTTTGGCCCGTGTCCAGATGGGACTCTCCTTTGCGTGGAAGACAATCTTGGCGATCCGGATATTATGTTTCCTTCCTTGTAACCGACTCCATGTAAACCCTAGCTCTCCGGTGTCTATATAAACCAGAGAGGATGGTCCTTAGAAGGCCGATCACAATTACAATCATACCATCATAGGCTAGCTCTTAGGGTTTAGCCTCTACGATCTCGTGGTAGATCTACTCTTGTACTACTCATATCTTCGATATTAATCAAGCAGGAAGTAGGGTTTTACCTCCATCGAGAGGGCCCGAACCTGGGTAAACATTGTGTCCCTTGCTTCATGTTACCATCAGCCTAAGACGCACAGATCGGGACCCCCTACCCAAGATCCGCCAGTTTTGACACCGACATTGGTGCTTTCATTGAGAGTTCCTCTGTGTCGTCGCTTCAAGGCTTGATTGCGTCTTCAATCGTCAACAACACAGTCCAGGGTGAGACTTTTCTCCCCGGATAGATCTTTGTGTTCGGCGGCTTCGCACTGCGGGCCAATTTGCTTGGTCATCTGGAGCAGATCGACAACTACGCCCCTGGCCACCAGATCAGGTTTGAAAACTTGAACTACATGGCGGATATTCGTGGAGACTTGATCTTCGACGGATTCGGCCCTATGCCAGGAGCGTCGGACAGTCACGACGAGCACGGCCTAGACCTGCTGTCGGACAATGCTCGGAACATCATCCCTGCAATTTCCTCGGATCTAAATCCGGAACAGGTTGCGTTACCGAGGACGGAGGGATGGACCCCGCCCCACAGGCCGCACGCTCATCGGCGGTAGAGCCGAACACAGGTCACCTTTCCCTGGAGGCATGTAACCCTGGCCCCCCGGACTCATATCTGTTTGTTGGCTCACATCCGCACACTCTTGAGCCAGCCGAGCCAGGTTGAGCTCCAGTCATGGAGTTTACTGCTGCGGACATCTTTCAGCACTCGCCTTTTGGCGACATGCTGAACTCATTAAAGTATCTCTCTTCGTCAGGAGGCTCTGGGCCGAACTATGTCCGGCTTGAGTGGGAAGCAGGCGACAAAGGAATTCACAGCCCACCCACCACCCACCTTGTCACCACGATCGATGATTTAACCGACGTGCTCGACTTCGACTTCAAAGACATCGACGGTATGGACGACGATGCAGTAGACGTACAGGAGCCACCGCTCACAGGACGGTGGACAACCACCTCTTCATACGATATATACACGGTGGACACTCCGAAAGAAACGAATGGCGATGAGGCAACGGAGGATAACCCCTCCAAGAAGAAAGCAAAGCATGGGCATCGCCCGCGCTGCTCCAAGCCCCGCCAAGGCAATACTGGCACCGGAGACGAAGACAATCCAGACGGTGCTGACAATGAATACAACCCCGAACAACCCGCCTTTGAGAAGGCTGAACAAGAAGATGGGCACGACAACCCAGATGAACAGGTGATGGACGGGTATCCGGAGGAGGACAACTACATGACCCTCTCCAAAGACAAGATTAGCCTCGGCGATGACGAGTTCGGCGTACCCGAAGACCCCGTAGAGCAGGAGCGCTTCAAGCGCCGGCTTATTGCCACTGCGAGAATCCTGAAGAAGAAGCAGCAGCAGCTTCAAGTTGATCAAGATCTGCTCACAGATAGATGGACAGAAGTCCTGGCAGCCGAGGAATATGGACTCGAGCGCCACACGACTGACCGGCTGCCTCGAGGTCGGGATAAATCGGCATATCAGCCCGAATACCAGCCCCCACCCCCGTGCCGGTTTACCACGGCCCGGGGCAATACTCAGGACCTGCGTGATAAACTGGATAACGCTGCAGGACAACCAAGACCGATCTATGGATCACGGGGGCGCGCTGTAGCACATGACGATGACCGTCATACCGGATACACAAACAGCAAATCCGGCCGGGCCGAATATAACCAGTCAGACACAGTCGGACTACGTCGCGACATAGCTCGACATAGAGGCACCGCACACCCCCTCTGCTTCACCGATGAAGCGATGGACCATGAATTCCCAGAAGGGTTCAAACCCGTAATCATCGAGTCATACGATGGCATAACAGACCCCGCGGTATGGATCGAAGATTTCCTTCTCCACATTCACATGGCCCGCGGAGATGATCTAAATGCCATCAAGTATCTTCCCCTTAAGCTCAAAGGACCCGCTCGGCACTGGCTAAACAGCCTGCCCGCAAATTCCATTGGCAGTTGGGAAAACTTGGAAGACGCATTTCTTGACAACTTCCAAGGCACATATGTTTGACCTCCGGATGCCGATGACTTGAGCCACATTACTCAACAACCCGGAGAATCAGCCAGGAAATTCTGGACTCGGTTCCTAACTAAAAAGAACCAAATAGTCGATTGTCCGGACGCCGAAGCCCTGGCGGCCTTCAAGCATAATATCCGTGACGAGTGGCTCGCCCGACACCTCGGCCAGGAGAAACCCAAGTCTATGGCAGCCCTCACGACACTAATGACCCACTTTTGCGCGGGGGAGGACAGTTGGTTGGCTCGCAGTAGCACTACGCCGCATTCTGGCACGTCAGATGTCTGTGACAATAATAGAAGCTACGGCGCAACAGTCACAAGCGACGGAACAACAGCGACAACACCGAAGACATGACGGTCAATGCTGGATTCAGCGGATCCAAATCCGGTCAGCGGAAGAAGCCATTCAAGAGAAACAATCAGGGACCGTCTAGTCTAAACCACATACTGGAGCGCTCGTACCAAATTCATGGCACCCCACATAAGCCAGCCAACCACGCCAATAGAGACTGATGGGTGTTTAAACAGGCCGGCAAAGTAAACACCGAAAACAAGGACAAGGGGCTGGACATCAACGATGACGAGGAGCCCCGGCATCCGAACATGGGGGGACAGAAGAAATTCGCCCCCCAGATGAAAACGGTCAACATGATCTATGCCACCCACATCCCCAAGCGGGAACGGAAGAGAGCACTACAGGACGTCTACGCGATGGAGCCAGTCGTCCCCAAATTTAACACATGGTCAGCTTGTCCGATCACCTTTGAATGTAGGGATCATCCTACTAGCATCCATCACGGCGGCTCAGCGCATTGGTTCTAGACCCAATCATAGATGGATTCCACCTCACAAGAGTCCTTATGGACGGAGGCAGCAGCCTGAACCTGCTCTACCAGGACACAGTGCACAAAATGGGCATTGATCCTTCAAGAATTAAGCCCACCAAAACCACCTTTAAAGGTGTAATTCCTGGAGTAGAGGCCCGTTGTACGGGCTCTATAACATTGGAAGTGGTCTTCGGATCTCCGGATAACTTCCAAAGTGAAGAGCTAATCTTTGATATCATCCCTTTCTGTAGTGGTTACCACACACTGCTCGGACGAACCGCATTCGCTAGATTCAATGTGGTGCCACACTAGGCATACCTCAAGCTCAAGATGCCAGGCCCACGCGGGGTCATAACAGTCAACGGAAATATGGACCGCTCTCTCCATACAGAAGAGCACACCGCAGCCCTTGCGGCAGAAGTACAATGCGGCCTCCTCCGGCAAACCACCAATCCAGCGACGACAACCTCAAGCTCCGTCAAGCGAGGATGGAACACCCTGCAATAGGGTCAGCAGGCATGCCAAGAGCATGACTAGCAGTCCAGCCTCCGCTCAAATCCCATCAAAGCTGCATTCGTGCCACCGTACACAATTACGCACTCAAAATTCCATGGGCACAGGCGGAGGCATAGCAACGGCTCAGTCAACAGCATGGTATCACTTTGTAACCTTTTCTTTTACCTTTAAGGACATGGCTTTAGTGAAGCTTCTCCAGAAGAGCTAGATTGTTGGACTTACATAGAAGAGCAAACCAAGGAGGCAACAAGATTTGCGCATGGAAGGAAATACCCAAGTGGAAACTATTCACGATCGTTATACCTATTTTATCTATCTGTACGTAGCCTGCCTCTGGATAGGGTATGTCAAATAATCCTATTTATCTCTGCTTATTGCATTCATTGTAAACATACGCCTAAATGTATTATTCATCAATGGGAGACCATATATAGCATCAGCTTATTATTCTTATTTGAGCATTTTTTACAAATGTCTATTTGATTTTGCATCCGTACACTTTGGTACGCTTAGTTTGCCAGGGGCTTCTTATGACGCCCCATAATACGGCAAGACAAGTCCAAACACTTTCAACAGTGCGGCACCCCGAACTTATAGCATTATATGCATCAGCTCCGAATCATGTCTTGGGTCTACAGTTGGGATAGCTCGACTCCCTTGTTTTGGTGCCTGACATTCCGTTTATTCGGCTAAGGCAGCGCAAGGAGAACTACTGTGATTGTGCCCTGGTTCTTCCGGACGAGCACCTTAGTAGAGAAAGCACAAAACTGACCGGCATGATGTGGCGAGAGCTGGTCGCTGTTCGAGAGATCTTAAAATCCTTAAAGATTTTTCCGCTTTAGGCGATAATTCGGCTTTGTCCGATATAGGCGTGTATAGCGCCCCAATTCGGCCTTCCGGATTCTAGGGGCTTCGCCGAAATTTAAAATTGTAGACTTCTATGGCTAAGTGAAGGTTATAAAGCCGCATAGTCCGATTGCCTTGTTCGCTGTGCTGGACACCTCCTTAAGGGACCAAACATTTGGATAAAGAGTGTCCGGGTTTTCCACGAACACCCCAGTACTAGTTACATGGGGCGGAAGCCGACGACTGGCCTACTTTCAGAATTTGATAAACAACCGCACAAAAGGTAATATTTTAAATAACAAAAGCGCTACATAGCGCAAGTAACTTTGTCTTTAAATTACAAACATGACAGAGGTGAATTCATTCAAAAATTATGTCTTTGGTACATTCATCGACCACGAGGCAAGCACCCTTCATAACGCCATCATAATACTTCTCGGGGACGCGATGCGGCTTGCCCTCTGGTGGCCCGTCCTTCACCAGCTTCTCTGCATCCAGCTTGCCCCAATGCACCTTGGCACGGGCAAGGGCCTAGCGGGCACCCTCAATGCAAACAGATCGCTTGATGACTTCCAGTCGCAGACAGGCATCCACCATCCGCTTGATCGGGCCGAAGTAGCTGGTGGGCAGAAGCTCACCAGGCCATATCCGGACTATGAGATCCTTCATAGCCACTTCGGCCGCCTTGTGGAGTTCGACCAACTACTTCAGTTGGTCACTCAGAGGCGTTGAATGTTCGGCCCCAGCATACTGGGACGAGAACAGCTTCTCCGTTGAGCTCCCCTACTGGGCACGGTAGAACTCCGCGGCATCTGATACGCTGCGTGGCAGATCTGCGAATGCCCCTGGAGAGCTCCGGACTTGGGTAAGTAAAAGAAACGCCTCCTCCACATATTTTCTTTTCATAAAGAATTTCTTACCCGCCGTTATCTTTTTGGCCTCCTAGATCTCCTGCTGTGCCCTATCGGCTTTGGCCTTGGCGTCTTTTATATTTGTAAGGGCCTTCGCAAGCTCGGCCTCTTTTGCTTTAAGCTCATGCTCCACGGACTCGAGCTTCTTGCCGAGCTCCTGGAGCTCTTCTTGTACTTCGCCCACTCGGGCTTCTTGCTTTTTGCACTCCTTGCCCTCCAAGGCCGCTTTGTGTTC
The DNA here is from genome assembly GCF_002162155.2 of Triticum dicoccoides. Classification (NCBI taxonomy): domain Eukaryota; kingdom Viridiplantae; phylum Streptophyta; class Magnoliopsida; order Poales; family Poaceae; genus Triticum; species Triticum dicoccoides. Next base: position 615,533,090 of record NC_041385.1, read on the forward strand.
GGCCTCAGACATCGCCTTCTTGAGAGACGCCACTTCGGTGGTGGCCTCTGTCACCACATCACGATGTTTCATCGATTAGCATAATCAAATTTTATTTACCATTTATTATATGAGAGAGGGGAATCATTCACCTTTGCTCTCCTCGAGCTGCCTCCTCGTGAAGCCAAGCTCTCCCTGTGCCCGCTCCAGGTCCTGCATTAGGCCGGTGATTTCGGCCGTGCGAGCAGCACCGGCCAGCAGCACAGCCTCATTATTTACATTCAAACTTATTGTTAGACTCCTGCGGATTATAATTGACCCTCCATTTGGTTTTTCCTTCCGAACAGCAAATAGAGTATCAGGGGCTACTACCTATCGGGTGGTAATTTCACACATTTTTACTTACCTCAAAGCCTGTCAGGAGGCTGGTACATGCTTCGGTTAGTCCGCTCTTGGCGGACGAAACCTTCTGAATCACCGCACTCATAAGAGTATGGTGTTCTTCATCTAGGGAAGCGCCGTGAAGCGCTTCCAGCAAACAATCCGGCGCCTCGGGCGCAACGGAAGTCCTTGATACAAACGGCCCTTCCTCCCTAACGAGGGGCTGCCCGCCTGAGTCCGGAACCACTGAAGGCTCCAAAATAGTGTTCGTCTGAGAGCCCGGCTTACCGTGGCTCTCATCGACACGATCCATGGGGACCTTCAACCCCGCGAGTCCGACGTCTGGGACGCCGCCTTTAGGCGCCTCCGGGGCCACCTCCACCATCTCTGGGAGCCTTCGGGACAACACCTCCGTGTCGTCCACAGGCCGAGGAGAAGTGGTCGTCGAGAGTGAGTTCATTGCTGACTCACTCAAGGATCCGTCCGAATACGACACTTTGGGATAGGCCCTGGCCGGACTGCATACAAGTTCAGCATTACAACAAAACTATGAAGCAGAATTATGATGGAGTGCGGGTACTTATGATCGCACTAGGGGCTTTTTCCTGGGCAGCCACCCTTCCTCGCTGTCGGCGACGGTGGCGGAGTAGTCCAGAAGGGACACCTTTCCCTTCTTGGATGTCCCGGCCTCCCCCACCGGGGTGGCCTTCCTCTTTTTCTCCCCCCCAGTACGGGGAGGTGGAGTTTCTTCTTGTTTACCCCCGCTTCCGCGGAAGGAATATGCCTCGTCATGATTAGACGACAAGGGTATGACGGCCTTGCGCCGGGGGCCTCTCCTGGTCCCCTGGTCCGCCGTCTCCGGCCCCCCATCCTTTTCGGATGCGGCCTCTTCTTCTTCTTCTTCCCCTTCGGGGGAGGATTGCGCCTCGTCATCTTCGGACGAGGCCTGCACAACCTTACTTCGGAGACCCTTTCGGGTCCCCGGGGCCTTCTTATCGACCTTCTTCTGCGGCCCCTTATAGGGCGCCGGGACCAGCATCTTTGTCAGGAGATCATTAGCTGGACTTTTTGGCAGCGGAGCCGGACAGTCAATCCGCTCCGCTGTCTCCACATACTCCTAAACAAACATACACAATCACTTAAGGATTCCCCATGAACACATTGGGAAGAACCGAACCTGGTGGCAACCTGAGAACTCACCTGGGTAGGGTGCCGTGCGGCATGGAGCCCGTGGTCCCCGGATATGAGAGGAGGTACTTCGGTGGCCTTGAACAACGCCTTCCACGTGTTCTTGTGCTTCATGCCGTAGAGCCTCTGGAGTGTCTGGTGTTCGGCCGGGATGAACTCCCACAGATTGAATGCCCGCCTTTGGCACAGCAGAATCCGGTGAACGAGCATGACTTGGATCACGTTGACAAGCTTCATGTTCTTGTCCTTCATGCCCTTGATGCAGTTTATGAGTCCGGTCAGCTCCATAGATTCGCCCCATAGCAGGCCCTTCTGTTCCTAGGAGGTGAGCCGCATAGGGGTTCCAG
>NC_041385.1:615535326-615552149 GCF_002162155.2 Triticum dicoccoides
TGGCTCGGTGATGTAGAACCACCCCGATTGCCACCCCTTCACGGTTTCCGCAAAGGAGCCATCAAGCCAGGTGACGTTAGGCATTTTGCCCACCATGGCTCCTCCGCACTCCGCCTGCTGGCCGCTCATGATCTTCGGCTTCACGCAGAAGGTTTGGAGCCACAAGCCGAAATGAGGCTTGATGCGTAGGAAAGCCTCGCACACGATGATGAACGCCGAGATGTTGAGGACGAAGTTCGGGGCTAGATCATGGAAATCTAGCCTGTAGTAGAACATGAGCCCGCGGACGAAGGGGTGGAGTGGAAACCCCAGTCCACGGATGAAGTGGGCAAGGAACACGACCCTCTCATGGGGTCCTGGAGTTGGAATGACCTGCCCACCGCCTGGTAGCCGGTGCGCTATGTCTGCGGCCAAGTATCCGGTCGACCGAAGACTTGCGATGTTCTTCTCCTTCACGGTGGAAGCCACCCATTTTCCTCCTGCTCCTGACATGTTTAGCTGTGCGGAGAAGACTTGAACTAGGGCGCTGGAGCTCGAGGAGGCAAGAGTGGGCAGAGGAGGAAGAAGGCATGGGAAAAATGGGGAACTCTTATCCCTTTATAGAGGCAACGAAAGCGGTGCACCTCCCCACTGGCCTGTTGAGAATTGCTTACTTCCCAAGCGCCACGATTGATGGCACGGGGGGATTACCCATACCCGTATTGATGAGAATCTCGTGATAAGGGGACCTGATCTCTGCTTTGACAAGACGTGTCAAGGAAACCGCCTCACAATACGCGCTGTGGCTGGTTGTGGAAAAATGGTTCGCATAATGACCTGGCTGTAATGGCATATCACGTCATCTAAAAGTTGTTAGCTGAAGTATCATTCTCTCGACGGTGGTACGTGAAGATCATTTTGCAAATCCGGACACGGTCTACGTGTTCGATAATAACCTTGGAGTATTAGGAGAAGGAGCCCGACTGCGTGCCGGACTCATCGTCATTGAAGCCTGGTTCAGGGGCTACTGAGGGAGTCTTGGATTAGGGGGTATCTGGAAGCCGGACTATATGCATCGTCCGGACTATCGAAGCGTGAAGATACAAGACTCAAGACTTTGGCCCGTGTCCAGATGGGACTCTCCTTTGCGTGGAAGACAAGCTTGGCGATCCGGATATTATGTTTCCTTCCTTGTAACCGACTCCATGTAAACCCTAGCTCTCCGGTGTCTATATAAATCGGAGAGGATGGTCCTTAGAAGGTCGATCACAATTACAATCATACCATCATAGGCTAGCTCTTAGGGTTTAGCCTCTACGATCTCGTGGTAGATCTACTCTTGTACTACTCATATCTTCGATATTAATCAAGCAGGAAGTAGGGTTTTACCTCCATCGAGAGGGCCCGAACCTGGGTAAACATTGTGTCCCTTGCTTCTTGTTACCATCAGCCTAAGACACACAGATCGGGACCCCCTACCCGAGATCCGCCGGTTTTGACACCGACAGCTAGTACTGGCAGAGCTGAGCTATTTCTTCTCTGTTATTTGTGCTAAAGAACTATCGCCTGACCTAGTAGAAGAAATGGAAGAGTTGGCACCAAAGTTTATCTACAAGTTAGAGAAGATATTTCCGCCGGGCTTCTTTGATCCAATGCAACACTTGATTTTGCATCTCCCAACCGAGGCAACATTGGGGGGGGGGGGCTGTGCAGAATCATTGGTGCTACGCAACTGAGAGGATGCAGAAGATGCTTCGAGCAAAATGTAAAATAAACGTAGAATTGAAGCATCGATGGCCGAGGCATTCATTACTGAGGAGGCGGCAAACTTCGTGACAGCACACTACAAAGCCAAAAATCATCATTTGCATAATACGAAGCCTCGGTACAATGCCGGCGACCCTAAAAAGGGTCGATCCAACCTCAGCATATTCAAAGGGGATCTGGCACCAGCCGGTGCTTCTAATTCCTTAACGTTGGATTTCGAAGAATGCACACCATTTCATTGTATATCTTCAACAACCTAACAGAAGTGCGGCTGTACATCGAGTAAGTTCTTGGTACATTGTTTCACAACTTCTAATTCCTTTGAACTGCTCTTATTCCCGGATAAATTTGATACAGTCGATACGTCGCCAAATTCTCGTATGGTGCAGTGATCCAAAAGGATTCCGTCGAAGAGTATGAGCTTTTGGCAAATCATGGAGGCGGCTATCCCGATTTCATCTCTTGGTTCAAAGAAACGGTAATTTCCATTAGACTATTTCATTTCTTCGTCTAATTTGTGGCTAATGAAACAATCCCTTTCATATTAAACTTGTAGGCTAATTCAGAGCTTATGGACGCTGAATTGAGACAAGTCGCTAATGGTTTTGACTTTAAGGTCCGTTCATATGACAAATCTGACACCAACGGGTATTGCTTTCGTACCTATGGCAAAGAGCTATCTATGGCCGACCTGAAGTCTACAAATTGTTGTGTCTTTCCTATCGGCGAAGGAGATACCGAGTATTATGGAAGAGTTGAAGCAATTTATGAACTTCAATTCTATGGTGCAAACCCACCAAACGTCGTAGTCTTCAAATGCTATTGGTTCCACCCGAAGGAGTCTAGAAGGACTCATGAACATATAGGGCTAGTGGAAATCAATCAAAGCACCCATTTGGATGTTCCCGATGTCTATATTATGGCTCAACGGGCAACCCAAGTTTTCTATATACCATGGGCCTGTCAAAGTGATCCTAATCTCAAAGGTTGGGATGTCATTTATGAAGTGCCTCCACGTGTTAGACCACCTCCCCCCAACGAAGATGATTATGAACCTCACATTAACCTAAAAAAATACGAAGGAGAGTTCTTCCAAGAAACACGTCTTTCCAAAAAAATGTTTCAATAACCGCTCTACTTCACCCTAGAACATTGAACTAAACAACGATAGTGAACCCGACTTCACGCCTTAGTCGGAACAAGCAGAGCCTGAACTAGAAGAGGTTACTGCTGCGGATGACCTGTCAATGCTTGATAGTTTACGTAGAGGTGGCCTTCCACATGGTGATGCATTTATTAACGATGATGATGAGCACGTCATTATTGATAATGATGATGATGATGCATTTATTGATCCCGAAGCATTTATTGAACCAGATTATTACTAGGTATTAATTTTTTTATGTTGTACTTGATTTATATAGTTACTTCTATGATTGTATGATTTATATAGTTACTTGTATAATTTTCTTACTTTGTATGATTGTTTGTTATACATAGTGCCATGGTCTTGATATCCGTCCCCGTTGCTCCTCGCTCGCTTTATGATTCAGATGTGGTGAATCCTCTTTTATAACTATTTGTTGCATTTCGCATTTATGACAATTATGGCCATCAAGTTGACATAGAGATATTTTAATCTAGGAGGTATGTGAACCAGAATTTGCAACCGAACCACTTGTCGAGAAGTTAAATTTAGTTGAAAAAGAAAATGAGTATTTGAAAGAAAAAATTAAAAGAATTGAAGAAGAGAAGATGAACTTGGAGTTGTATGTTGCCGATGTGGTCGATGATCACAAGATGAAGATGAATTCAATGCACTTGAAGATGGATGCAATGCGCTTGAAGATTAAGAACATTAGAAAATATGCCACTGATAATGAGGCTTAGTATCATTATGCCGTTGGATCAATTGTTACCTTAGTTGCGATCTTCATCGCATTTGTTGTGATGAGGTAAGTTTTCTCTACTATTTTTCTTAACAAATGCATACTTAGCTTACTTTCCTCCTAAATGGCATAACTACCTAAGTTAGACAAAAAAATGAGCTATACTTAGCTTTCTTTCCTCAAAAATGTCATGATAAACTTTGTTACATCCAAAATGATATAGACTTACCTTACTTTCCTCGGAAATGACATAATAACCTTAGTAAGCTCCAAAATGAACTATTTACATAGATTAGCTCTAAAATGTCCTACACTTACCATTTTTACCTAGCTTAGCAATAAAATGGCATTTTTACCCACCTTAGTTAGAAGAAGAAGAAGATAAAAAAGAGGAGAGAAGAAAAAGAAAGAGAAGAAGAAAAATCTTATTCTTCTTCTTCTTCTTCTTCCTTTTCTTCCTCTTCTTCTTCTTCTTCTTTTTCTAGCTAGTATTCTTCTTCTAACTTGCTTCTTTCCCAATTTGCAGATTTGCTTTAGATGAGGAAGCTTGCGTTGATGGAGTCTACTCTTCTCTTTATGCTTCCTTCTTGTTTTGATTTTGTAGGATGAACAATGTCAAACTTGCTACCTATATATGTATGTATGGATGAAACCATTGGATGCTTGTTGTTGGATATGTTGGCTATGTATATGTGTTGGATGAAACCATTTGCTATGTATATGTGTTGGATGATCATATCCATATGGCAAGGATAAGATTTGGTATGTATATGTTTTGGTAAGCTTGTCGAAAGCATTTTCATATGTGTATATATATATGTGAAATTCTGTCAAATTGAATGAATTTAAGAAAAAACAGAAAAAATAGGGGCTATATAGACTCTTTGCCGTCTGCTGGCATTGCCATCAGGCAGCAGACGACAAACATGCCACATGTCAGCTACTTGTGCAACCTGGGGCAGTAGGCTGGCTATTTGCATGCTTTGCCGTCTGCTAGCGGACGGCAAAGAACATTTAATATTTGTTGTCAGCCAGCTGACGGCAAAGCTACCAAATAGGCCAACCCCCCAGGTGCTGCCACATGGCATGATGTGCCGTCCGCTGGTAGACAACAAATATTCAATGTACTTTGTCGTCCGCTGGCAGACGGCAAATATGCAAAGGTCTTTGCCACACGCTGGCGGACGGCAAAGCACACCGTTAACCCCTTAATGGACCTAAGCTGACACGTGTGCCGTCCAGGCTCTTTGCCATCAGCTGGAGGACGGCAAAGACCTTTGCATATTTGTCGTCAGCCCGCAGACGGCAAAGAAGCCTTTGCCATAGCCTATTCAGCCGGACGTGTTGTCGTCTGCTGGCTGACATCAAAGGTCTTTGCCATCCGCCATGCATGCCTTTGCCGCCAGCCATGGCTAACGGCAAAGTTCTTGATTCCTGTAGTGCCACCACAACAAGTTCTTAGAGGGTATCCTGCGTGGCTCCAATGGCGCTCCGAGCGGCTGCCGACCACGAGCAACAGTTCACCATGCATGTCATGGTGGACACCCACCGAGGGTTCACGGAACTCTCGGTGGTGTACACCAACAACCCGGTCTGGGTGGAGCACTCCATCCACATCATGGAGCTATTACTTGCCGAGGAGAAGTACAAGGTGGTCGGGTTCGACCTCGAGTACCCCCGCACTCGTGCCCGGTCTCGTCCCAAGGTCGCTGTCGCCCATATGTGCGTGCGCAACCACGTCCTCGTCTACCACTACTCCCTGGCCACAAGTCCTTGTGAGCGTTTTGCCAGGTTTGTCAACAGCCCCCACTACATCTTTGCTATGGTGGACATCACCAACGATGTCAAGGTGCTTAAGAATTCGGGCATCGCCTGCCAGAATCTTGTCGACATCCAGGGCCAATACAAGATCTGGGGCAGCAAGCAGCATGAGAAGGACTCACTAGTTCACCTTGCCGAGGCCATCATCGACCCCTACTACAGAGACATGAAGGATTCCTTCAACAAGGACAAGCATGCCTGGCACTCGGCCTGGATGGAGAAACTCGACAAAGCTCACGTGACGTACGCGGCCAAGGAGGCATACACGAGCTACGAGATGTACAGGCGGATCGTTGGCAAGAGGAAGTGCCTCCATCCCCAAAACGGCCAGGGATCCAGCCGGAAGCAGAGCAATGGCAAGCGTCATCGCAACAAGAAAGATGATTAGATCCTCGTTTCTCCTAGTTTAGTGTGCATGTCATTGCTTACTTTGGTGTGTGAAAATGTTATGTGTGTAGTCACTTGTGTAATTTTATGCTTAATTTGGTTATGCAATGCTGTCTTTTCAAGTATATATGTTGATGCTCTGTAGACAGAGCAAATCACATCGCACACAGACTAAACAATGGAACCCGTCGATGATGATTTCATCAATCACTGACAATTGTATACTAGAAATCGTTTGCTCACAACACACACGGCTTGTTAGCAGGAATCATTTGTGTTGTTATTGGTCTTCCCACACATTTCCGATTACAGACCTATTTGCCGCGTATCACACACATTTTCTTAAGTTGAACCGTTTCTGTTCTCTTGGCTCAATGCAAACAGTTCATCTGAGTGAACTGTATGCCGTATATCGCACACACCTTCAATTGTCTGCCTATTTCCGTTGTTCCTCCTCATCACAAATAGTTCATCCGAGTGAACCATATTCTCTACATCGCACATGCCTTCATCTGGCACCCCATTTCTTTTTTTCACCCTCATCACAATCGGTTAATTGAACTGAACTGTATGCCCTGAATCGCACACACAACAAAAATATGAACCGTGTTTGATGCATCCGTCATCGCAAATGTTTTGCACCTTTTTTGATGGTTTTTATAGCACCGTTTGTGATTATTACATCACACACAGTTTCATCGAAGGGTCTCCGATCGTAGTGTCGCGTTAGCAGCATCCTGCAGTACTGCATGAAACATATGGAACCAAATCAGCCCGTTACAAAATAACACATAAACTAGGGTTTAAGCTTCTATCACTCTCGCAACCCATCATCTACTCATTACTCCCCAATTCCTTCGCTTGGGCCCAAGTATGGTGAAGTGTCATGTAGTCGACGTTCACATGACACCACTAAAGGAAGAACAACATACATATCATCAAAATATTGAACAAATACCAACTTTAAATGATTACTTAGAACAAGACTTCTCCCATGTCCTCATGAACAAAAGTAACTACTCACAAATCATATTCACGTTCAAGATCAGAGGTGTATTGAATATGCTTAAGGATCTAAACATATAATCTTCCACCAAATAAATGAACTAGCATCAACTACAAGATGTAATCAACACTACTAGTATCCCACATGTACCAATCTGAGGTTTCATAACAAAGATTAAATACAAGAGATGAACTAGGGTTTGAGAGGAGATGGTGCTGGTGAAGACGTTGATGAAGATTGGTCCTCCCACAATGAGAGGATCGTTGGTGATGTTTATGGCTCCGATTCACTCCTCATGGAGGGAAGTATCCCCGACGGAATAGCTCTGCCGAAGAGCAAAAGTGATACTGCCAAGGTTCTGCCTCAATACTCTAATGTCACCTAGATACTCCAATGTCACCGCAAGTATCCGTGAGTCAATTATTCGATATGCATCAAACAATTTCAGATTCATAATATTCAATCCAACACAAAGAACTTCAAAGAGTACCCCAAAGTTTTTATTGGAGAAAGTAGGACGAAAACATGTATAAACCTATGTGCCTAGATTACCCCAATGTCACAACGGGAATCCGCAAGTTGATTACCAAAACATATATCAGGCGACTCAATAGAATACCCCATTTTCACCATGGGTATCCACATGCAAGACATACATCAAGTGATCTCAAATCAATTCAATCCGATAATAATGAAACCTCAAAGGGAAAGACTCAATTAATCACAACAAGATAGATAAGGAAGAACACCATATGATCCACCTATATTAACAAAGCTTGCGGTACATCAAGATTGGGCCAAATCAAGAGCATGAGAGAGATAGATAGATCAAATATATAGCTACTGGTAATACCCTCAGCCCCGAGGGTGAACTACTCCCTCTTCGTCATGGAAACCATCGGGATGATGAAGATGGCCTCCGGTGATAGTTTCGCCATCCGACGAGGCATCGAAAAAGGCCTCCAGATGAGATTGTTTTGGTGCAGAGGCTTGCGGAGAAGTTCTAGGTTTCTTTCCAAGGGTTTCTGGATTTATAGATTTTTCAGTGTTGGGATCACGCCAATCGGATTTACATGGGACCCACGACCTCAGACAACACTCCCTACCCCAGGGTGCACTGCATGAGCTCATGATTCCCTCGTGGGTCTTCTTGTCCTTCCTTGAATCTTCGGGGGCTTCTTATGTTCCAAAAAAAGCACCATAAATTTCATGGCATTTGGACTTCATTTGGTATGGATTTCTGGAAAACCAAAAACAAGTAGAAAATAGCAACTAGCATTGGGCACTAGGTTAATACGTTAGTTCATGAAAATCATATAAAAGTGCACCAAAACCATATAAAATTGTTGTAAACATGGCATGAATACTACATAAATTATAAATAGGTTGGGGACATATCAGAATCCCCAAGCTTAATTCCTGCTCGTCCTGAAGTAGGTAAATGATAAAAGAAATAATTTATGAAGTGTCAAGGCTAGCATAGTGCATAAGTTTGATCAATGATAATTCACCTTTTCTATCATCATTATATATATATATCATAAAAAATAGCTCATTTCTCATAAAACTTCTTGTGATCAAGTAGCAAGCTATTCACATGTTAAGGTATAGACCATAAACTATCTTGAAAACTAACAAACTATGTTCTCAATCATCAAACAACTACAATTCATCTTATTTTCGGGAAGGGTATATGTAAGAGCTTTGATTTAGTAAATTACAAATCCTCAACTATCGTTTTGTCTTCCATGATTGCTGACACTCAAAGCATATTTTTAGAACAAGTTGTTTCAGTCAAACACAGAGGAAGATATGGGCTTAATGTTTCACCTCCAACTTATTTATCTCAGGGATAATGTCAACAATAATAACTCATGATTACCTATATTCAACTGGATATATCTGCCTGGATCATTCCCTGCCACATGATGCTTGCCAAGTGGAGAAAAATTGAGGCTGAAATGAGAAGGAACACTATTGACTCTTGCATGAATGTAAATACTGAAAAGTAAAAGATAGGCACTTTGTAGAGGGAAGTAGCGGTTGTCATGCACTTTTGATTTTTTAATGTGCAAATTCTTATTGTAAAGGAACACCACTTTATATTGGAACTTATGATAGCAACCTCTATTATGTAGTCTGTCACTTTTATTGCATCACCATCACAAGTTTGTACAAATATTATTTTCTGTTGTAGGGTGTAACCCTAAGTGGAGATCTTTTCACACTTAGAGGGGGGAAAGAGGATGAAAACATAAGAAAACAAAGAGGAAATTCACTCAAACAAAACCCAATCACACATCCACTAGAATAGCATATTTGAGATCCATAAGAATACAAGAACAATCCAAGGAAACAAGGACAAAGGTAAGGTTCTTCTCAGTCCTAAGGAGCTGAGGTCTGATGACAGTCTTGTCCAAAAGGAGGTCTTGATATCCACTTGGGATCCTCTCCTAAGAGGTCTTGATCTCCAAGAGGACTGGTAGAAGGAGCAAAGCTCTATCAATTTCTCACATATACTTTACTAACCATAACATATGACTTAGACACGGAATATATAGCTAGAGGGAGGAAGGAGACGTCTTGGGAGGCAAGAAATATCATCCATGGCTGAATCTTGGGAAGGCCATGCACCTGGGGTAAGGTGAGCCCGTGCGCACGGTACACGCCCATGCGCACGGGGTGCTACAGCGGCGAGGGCCCGTGTGCATGTGGTCTGGAGGCCATGCACACGGGGGTGCGCGTCCCGATTACAATAGCCTACTAGGAGGCCCGTGGGCACGGGATCTGGGTGGCCCGTGGGCATAGGGTCGCCTGGGAGGTGTTGTATTCATCTTGAGGGACTCCTCCTTCCTTGTGGCCTTGGGGTGCTCCTTAGCTGCTTGGTGGCATTGGTCTTCGTACTTAATGAAACATAGCATGTTTTGCTGAGGTAACATTCAAGTTCCATTTATAGCCATATTGATCTCGATTAGGAGTGAGTTCACCTCGGTTTCGATGGTGCGTGCTCGAGCTCTTGTCATAGGTCCATGTGGGGCTTGATAAGTTGTAGTAGAGTCCATGGGGATGTTGGAAGGATTCTCCACATCATCTCCCCCCCTTTGGAGAGATCCATCCTCGATCATGATCTTCATCACCATGGTATGGGGCCAAGTCCTTGACGTTGAAGATGTCGCTTACTTTGTAGTTATCACGTTGGATGTTGATCTTGTAGGCGTTGTCATTGTAATGGACGAGCACTTTGAAAGGTCCATCGGCTCATGATAGTACCTTGGATTTGCGCTCGTTGGGGAAGTGGTCCTTTCGGAGGTGGAGCCATACTATATCGCCCGGTTTGAACACCATTGAAGTCTTTTGATGTTGAGCTTGGTAGCAAGACGGTGTACATGACGCTCGATCATGGACCTTGTATCATCATGCATCTTCTTGAGATAACTTTCTCTTGCACTTGCGTCCATGTTTGCTCGTTCTTGGAGCGGTAGAGGAAGGATGTCCAAGGGTGACAAAGGGTTGAAGCCGTAGACGACTTCAAAGGGGGACTTGCCGGTAGTAGACTGTCCTGTGCGATTGTAGACGTACTCGGCGATGGGTAAGCACTCCTCCCCCTCCTTGATGTTCTTCTTGATCAACACGTGTAGGACAGTAGATAGTGTCTGGTTGGTGACTTATGTTTGGCCATCGGTTTGAGGATGATAGGCCATCGAGAATAGTAGCTTGATGCCGAGCTTGGCGCATAGTGTCTTCCAAAAGTAGCTTAGGAACTTGACAACATGGTCCAACACAATTGTCCTTGGCACTCCGTGTAACCTCAAGATTTACCTATAAAAGAGATTCGCAACATGTGAAGCATCGTCTATCTTATTGCATGGGATGAAATGTGCCATTTTAGAGAATCGGTCCAGAACAACAAATACTGAATCCTTGCCATTTTGAGTCCTAGGTAATGCAAGCACAAACCATGCTAATATCTTCCCATGGTTGATTATGTAAACCATGAGATTGAGTTTGTGACTTAGCTTTGCGGCTTGTAGAACACTAGTTGGTGAAGCGTGCGACATCGCAAAACACTGGTCCAAAAGTACTTGTTGGAGAGTCTGGAAAGGGTCTTGTCACGCCCGAAATGCCTCGTAAATCCTCTGCCGTGAGCCTCTGGCAAAAGTAACAAACGAAGAGACGACTCGGGTGTACAAAGTTTGTTAGCGCGCATAGGATAGCCATTCTTGAGGTAATAATTCTCCCAACAAGTGTTAGCATGACATTTGGCATAAGGAATCGCAAATGTAGGATCGTGTGCATATAATCTTTGACATTTAACATGCTCAAAGCCAATAAGATTCAATTAAAGTTGAGTAACCATCATGCACTTGCGGGAAAGGGCATCAGCCACAACATTTTCTTTACCCCTAATGTACTTGATCACATGAGGAAAAGATTCAATAAATCACTCCATTTAGCATGTCGTTTATTCAACTTTGTTTGACCTTTAAGGTATTTAAGCGTCTCATGATCGGTGTGTGTGACAATTTCATGTGGGCAAAGATAATGCTCCAAAACTTGCAATACTTGCACTAAAGCATATAATTCTTTGTCATAGATGGGATAGTTGAGTTGAGCTCCAGAAATTTTTTCACTAAAATATGCAGTGGGTCGCTTTTCTTGCATCAAAACTCCACCAATACCATTACCACTAGCATCACAATGGATCTCAAATGTTTTGTCAAAATTAGGTAATGCAAGAATTGGAGCATGTGTAAGCAAAGATTTGAGCTCATCAAATGCGGTAGATTGAGAGGGTCCCCAAACAAAGGGTGCATTCTTCTTACTAAAAGCACGCAATGGTGATGAAATGGTGCTAAAGTCCTTAACAAAGCGACCGTAGAAGCCAGTGAGACCAAGGAAACTACACACTTGTTGCAAATTTGTGGGTTGTGGCCAAGTTTTAATTGCTTCAATTTTAGACTCATCAACATGAACACCCTTAGAAGACACAACAAAGCCCAAGAAAACAAGCTTGTCAACACCAAAAATGCATTTCTCCATGTTAGCATAAAGACGCTTGTTTTGAAGAACTTGCAAAACGTCCCTAAGATGGGTGACATGATCTTCTAATGATTCACTAAACACAAGTATATCATCAAAGTAGACCACAACACATATGCCAATGTATTTGTGAAGGAAATGGTGCATCGCGTGCATGAAAGTGTCAGGTGCTTTCGATAAGCCCATAGGCATTACTAACCACTCATACAAGACAAATTTAGTTTTAAAAGCAATTTTCCATTCATCACCTTGTTGAATGTGGATTTGTTAATAGCCACTTTTAAGATCAATTTTGGAGAAAATGGTGTCGCCGCTAAGCTCATCTAGCATATCATCAAGGCGTGGAATAGGATGTCTACAGCGAACGGTGATAGCATTTATGGGACGACAATTGGAACACATGATAAAACTACCATCTTTCTTACGCACATGAATAACAAAAACGACACAAGGACTCAAGCTTTCACATACATGTCCATTGTTAATGAGGTGTTGTACTTGCCTTTTTATCTCCTTAGTTTCTTTGGGGTTGATGCGGTATGGAGCCTTGTTCGTAAGGGGTGCTCCAGGAATGAGGTCGATGCGGTGCTCGATGCCGCGTAGAGGAGGAAGGCTGAGGGATAGCTCATTGAGAAATACGTTCGTGAACTCCTGCAAGAGATTAGACAACACTAGAGGTAGATGATTAGATGTGTTAGTCCTTGCCGCTTCGTCTTTGCACACTAGGACATAGTGTATGACACTAGATGGGTTCTCACACACTTCTCTCATGTCTCTTTTGGTAGCTAAAAGCACTAAGTTTTTCTTGTCGCTCATCACGGAGGCACTCATTTTTGGCTTGTGGCGCTCATTCTCGTTTTGGTGGTTTAGTCTCTCACTATTCTCTCCATGATGTGTGGATGCTTGTTTGTCGGTGATTGCTTGACTTGGCGACATAGGTCGTAGCCCGTACTCCTTGCCCTTCATCTTGAAGCTATAGTGGTTGGTACGCCCGTTGTTGATGACTCCGCGGTCGAATTGCCAAGGTCTTCCTAAAAGAAGATGGCACACGGACATAGGAACCACATCACACTCCAAGGTGTCTTCGTATGCACCGATCTTGAAGGAAACTTGCACGGTATGCTCCACTTGAATGGTGCCGGAGTCGCTAAGCCATTGGACCTAGTATGGGTGAGGATGCTTCATCTTGACCAATTTTAGCTTGGAACATAGCTCTTCACTTGCCAAATTGTGGCAACTTCCTCCATCGATGATGATCTTCATGGAACGTCCATTGATGCCTGCTTTGGTGTGGAAGATGTGACAACATTGGTCTTCTCTTCTTGGTGTTGAAATGTCAAGACCTTGGAGACAACAAGAGAGGGGCTTGAATCATTGTCACAAAAGTCTTGATCATCTTCATCTTCATTCACTTGCTGATGCATGGTCATGTGCTCAAGTGTTTCCATTTCTTTCTCTCTCGTGGAGTCATAGGTGTCACCGTCGTTGGCGATCATGGTCTGCTGAGTGGGGCACTCGAATGTCTTGTGGCTGCGGCCTTGACATGTGAAAGCATTTGATGGGACTCATCTTGACGGTCTCATCCGGTGGAGTAGATGATGATGAAGAAGGACAACTTGAAGAAGTCAAAGCTTTCCTATAACTTGACTTGTCGCCGTTGCTTGGAGATGCTCTAGTCGAGGTAGGAGGTGCGGTAGTTCTTGAAGATTGAGTGTAAGAGCCTTAGATCTTGGAACATTACTTGGCATATTTGAAATCAACTTGCACTTGTCGCTCGGCCTTGATCGCTTGATGAACTAGCTCAATAAGGTTGGCGTATGGTAGGAAGTCGGCAATCTTCTTTATTGGGTGATTGAGGCCATTCAAGAAGCATGCCATAGTTTGCTCATCATCTTCCTTGACATTCGCCCATATCATGGCAAAATCTCTATTTCTTGGTAGTATTCTTCCACCGTCTTCACGCCTTGCTTGAGGAGTTGCAACTTCTTGAAGAGATCGCGGGTGTAGTGTGTAGGCACGAAGCGAGCTCTCATGGCATCCTTCATTAGTGTCCAAGTCATGATGGGTGGTTCGCCTCTCTCCCGGCGTCGCTCGATCACTTGTTCCCACCAAATGACAACATAGTGTTGAAACTCGAGGGCGGCCATGGCAATTTTCTTCGCCTCTTCATAATTGTGAAGACAGAATATCTTGTCGTCCTTTAATTCCCATGAGAGATATTCCTCAGGATCGTTGCTTCTGGAGAACTTGGGCTTGGTGAACTTGAGCTTGCCATAGCGTTATTCTTCATCATGTGGACGATGGTTATGTTGGACTTGGTGTGGAAGAATATCTTCAATTTCACGCTCCTCTTGATGGACTTGCCGATGAGGTCGAGGCATTTGTGCCCGGTTTCTTCTTTCTTGTTGCTCTTCATGGCGAGCGGCTTCATCTTGCGTTCTTGGCAAAGTGCTTCTTCTTGTTCACGCACTTGAAGGTTGCATTCGTTAATGGCTTTAGTGGCCTCATGGAGTGTGCGTTGTGCTTCAAGGGCTTGTTCATCACAGTGTCTTTGTTCTTGCCGAATTGCATCGCCGTCTTGAGGTGCTTGATGTTGTGGTTATGGAGGTTGCTCGTGGTCCATGATGTCTTGTTCTTGGCATCTCGTTCTTTCACATGCTCAGACTCGGTCTTGCAAACCATTGCCAGGGAATGGATTTTCCTGAGCCTGTCGATCTTGAGGGTCATCGCGTCAATGAGAACAAGCTCAAGGAGGACTTGCATGGAAAGAAGAATACGCTAAAGAGTGGCGACTTGAGTGGTGACATCTTGACGAAGAGGTGGCGGAGGACGCACGGCTCACCATCATGTTGCAGAATTCTTCCATTTGTGAGGTAAGCTTGGCATCGAGGTAGTCCTGGTTTCTTGTTTCCGGTTGGCGTAGGTCGGTGGCGAGGTGCTCGATGCTATCACCCAAAGCTTCACTTTATTGATGGAGAGCTCGTTGGGCGATGAAGAAGTAATTTTTGGTGACGTAGTCGCGTTCGTCATCTTTATCCTCGAAGATTGGGTTCACCAAAGAACTTGGCCTATCCATCAAAACCAAGTGGTAGTGAGTAGGAAAATGAGAGAACAATACCAAAGTTACCTTTTCCAAAGATTGAGGATGTATGGAGTATCACTCAATGGAATGCTATAATAGGAGAATTGGTACCGGGTTTTGTTTTCTCACACCTACAAGTAAAGGCTTATGGAGTAGCTCGGTTAGGATGAACGGCAGAAAATTCAAGCAAGTGTTAGCCAAGTTATTGATAATGTTGAAGAGATGCACAAATTGCAAGTAAGAAAAATAGATCAAACCCAAGGATATCACTAGGAACACACACACGGAAGATAAATGGGATCCGCAAAACCAAGGAATGAGCTCCTAATGTGGAACATGGAAAATTCTCTTGTTGTACGGATACTAGAGATATGCTAGCTCGATTGCTTAAATGGGCTAGATACGCTTGCGCACCAACCCATGAGAGAAACGGGCCATCTACAATCCCAAGTATGCTTATGTATGTATTGACCAAGATGATGGAACTATGCAAAATGGCTCAATGCTATTGCTTACAAGCTCTTTGTTTCTCTTTTCTTTTGCTTAAAAGCTTTTTTTACTATGCCACAATGCTTGATACGCGAGCCGGAATGAGATAACAATTATGATATGCATGGGAGAGACGTAACACTAAAGGTGCACAAATAGCATGGGTCGGCAATTCTCAACTTGCTAGTCTCGATGGGTAAGTGACGCAAAATGGCTCGAGGCTATAAATGCAATGGCAAGGTAAGAGTATAAGATGTCGTCGAGGTTACCGTCCTTGCTTACGGTAGTATGAAGATGAAGTGGTCGTGTCGATGTGGAGTCCAAGGCGATGAATAGTGGCGTTGATGTCCAAGTCGAACCTTCCCTAAGTAGCCGAAACACCTTAGAACACGGTGAAAAGTAACTCCAAAACTCAAACACCAACGGGAAGTGAATAGTGGTGGTCGAATGGTGAAAAGATGGCAAATGAGATATGGCCGAACTATACAGGAGGGGCCATGCGCACAGGGTAAGTGGAGCCCGTGTGCACGGGGTCCTGATGGCCCGTGCGCACGGGGTGTTCTGACTTCACAAGAACACGCCCAAATCCATGGAGAATCACCAAAATTTGGCCAAAATCGATGGTGGGATGGATGTGGGATGGTGGTAAGGGGTAGATCCACTTGTCAAACATCAAATTTGTGGACCAAATCAACAAAACCTCACAAGATCCAACAAATTGCAAGAACAAATTTGGGGCTATTTTTTGTGGGGATTTTCGAATTGGGACAAAAAGCAACAAAATTAGGCTAGAATATGGGGGGTATGGACTCCAAGATGTGAATCAACCTTTTCTCATGATACCAAGATGTTGTAGGATGGAACCCTACATGGAGATCTTTTCACACTTGGAGGGGGGAAAGAGGATGAACACAAGAACACAAAGAGAAAATTCATTCAAACAAAACCCAATCACACATCCACTAGAATAGCATAGTTGAGATCCACAAGAATACAAGAACAATCCAAGGAAACAAGCACAAAGGTAAGGTTATTCCCACTCCTAAGGAGGTGAGGTCTTGATGATAGTCTTCTCCAAAAGGAGGTCTTGATATCCACTTGGGATCCTCTCCTAAGAGGTCTTGATCTCCAAGACAACTGGTAGAAGGAGCAAAGCTCTGAAAATGTCTCACATATACTTTGCTAACCCTAATAAATGACTTAGACACCAAATATATAGCTAGAGGGAGGAAGGGGACGACTTGGGAGGCAAGAAAGATCATCCATCTCCGAATCCTGGGAAGGCCGTGCACATGGGGTAAGTTGAGCCCATGCGCACGGGGGGTTCCGTGGGCACGGTACATGCCCATGAGCACGAGGTGCT
>NC_041385.1:615552483-615601096 GCF_002162155.2 Triticum dicoccoides
CGTGCGCACGGGGTCTGGAGGCTGTGTGCATGGGAGTGTGCGTCCCGGTTACATTAGCCTTCTGGGAGGCCCATGGGCACGAGGTGTGGTGGCCGGTGCGCACGAGGTCGCCTGGGAGGTGTTGTCTTCATCTTGAGGGACTCCTCCTTGTTCATCGTGGCCTTGGGGTGCTTCTCCTACTCCTTTGGGGTGTCCCTTAGCTATTTTTTGTTGTTGGTCTTCGTACCTAATGACACATATATCAACGTTTTGGTGAGGTAGCATCCAAGTTCCGTTTATATCCATATCGATCTCGAGTAGGAGTGAGTTCACCTAGGTTTCGATGGCGCATGCGTGAGCGGTTGTCATAGATCCACATGGGGTTGATGAGTTGTAGTAGAGTCGACGGGATGATGGAAGGATGCTCCGCATCATTTTCCCTTACAATAAAGGATCATAGATATTTAGGAGCAATTTTTTTTTGCTTTGCACCAATGACAACTTACTTGAAAGATCTTATTCAATCCATAGGTAGATATTGTGGAATCTCATGACAAGAAACTGGGTTTAAGGGTTTTATCAATGCACAAGTAGTAAATTTTGGCTAGCAAAAGATTATGAGCAAGCACCACATGTTAGAGGATCCATGACAATATAACTTCTATGTGGATATAAACAAACATAACTCATTACGTTGTCTTCCTTCTCCATCATCAACTACTTGATCAAGCTTGAAAATAATTAATGGGGGCTCACAATCATACAAGATGTCCAAGATAGTATATTTATATGTGAAATATCTCTTCCTTCAATATTATTTCATGAATTGTTCAAGTGACCAATGCTGTGTCTGTTAACTTTGAATATTTTTTTACCAATTATACTTCTTATATGTGAAGTCATTACTTCCCTTGGGACGAGCATATGAAGCATATATAACTTGAGATTTATGATATGCAATTCATTCAAACCTTCACTCTTAATTAGGATATAAGTGAAGCATAAGAGTAAATGACAACTACTCAAAAAGATATAAGTGAAGAACAAAGAGTAGTTAAGTAAATAGGTAGCTATGTGAGGACTCTGTTCAATATAAAATTTCAGAACCAAGTATTTTATTCAAACAACAAACAAAAATGAAAGGGCACTCCAAGAATAGCATATATCATGTGAACAAATAAAAACTTAGGCTCAACAACAACTAACCGACAGTTGTTGATGAAGAAAGGCGGGATGCCTACCGGGGCACCCCCAAGCTTAGATGCTTGAGATTTCTTGAAATATTAACTTGGTATACCTTGGCATTCCCAAGCTTGATCTATTGTGTCTCCTTAATTATTCTCATATCATGGCTTCTCCTAAATCTTAAAAACTTCATCCACACAAAACTCAACAAGAACTCGTGAGATAATTAAGTTAGTATAAATCAACTCAAAACCATAACATTCTCAACTGTAGAAAATTATAATTATAATTAAACATTGCATACTAAATACCTCTGCATATTTAATACTCCCATCCATTAATAGAAACACTAAACAATCAAACATATGCAAATAATGCAAATATAACAGTAATTTGTCTAAACAAAATAGTCTGTAAAGGATGAAACAAAATTCATACTTGTTTAGCTCCAACAATTCTGACAAATTACTACATTGTAGAAAATTTATCATAGCTACCTGTGTAAAAATTTCAAGATTTTATCATGTTCTGACTATTCAGGAATATTCAGGACATAACAAAAACTTTCTGTTTTCAAACAGTAACTCATAAACTTGCAAACTTAGCATGGTAAAGGCTATTCTTGACACTTTCATTGAAATAAAATATACAAACATGATTATTAATAACAACAAGCAAATATCAACAAAATAAAATGACGCTTCGAGAAAAATTGATATCATGTGATGAATAAAAATATAGCTCCAAGTAAGAGTGGATGTTAGCGATAATGTTGAAGACGAAAGAGTGGGTGTCTTCCGGGGCATCCCCTAGCTTAGGTGCTTGAGTATTCCTTTAATACTACCTTGGGGTGCCCTGGGTATCTCCAAGCTTAGGGTCTTGTCACTCCTTATTTTCCTCATATCGATATCTCACCCAAAACTTGAAAACTTCAATCACACAAAACTTAACGGAACTTCGTGAGATAGGTTAATACAATAAAGAGCAAATCATTCACTTTGGTACTATCAAGACAAGATTCATAATTTTTCTCACATAATGCCTACTGTACTAATACGTCCCCAATGTATCTATAATTTTTTATTGTTTCATTCTATTATATTATGAATCTTGGATGCTTTATATGCATTTTTATGCTATTTGACATCATTTTTTGGGACTAACCTATTAACCGACTCCCAGTGTGAGTTCCTATTTTTGGCTTTTCAGAAAATCAATTCCAAACAAAGTTCAAACACGATGAAACTTCAAGGTGATTTTTTATGGACCAGAAGGGACCCTAAAAGGTTCGGGAGGATGCCAGGAGACTTACGGGAGAGCCACAAGCTCACAGGATGCACCCTGGGGGTAGGGTGTCCCACCTGAGTTAGTGGGATCCATGCAGCTCGGTTTGACCTAATTCAACCTCTATAAATTCACATATATTCGCAAACCAACAAAGAGCCGCCCCAAACACTTTTTCCGCCGCCGCAAGCTTCTGTTCTTGCGTGATCCCATCTGAAGGCCTTTTTCAGTACTCTGCTGGAGGGGGGAATCAATCATGAAGGGCTTCTACATCATTCTTGATGCCTTCTGATGATGCGTGAGTAGTTCACTACAGACCCGCGGGTCGACAACTAGTACTTAGGTGGCTTCTTCTCTCTCTTTGATCTTCAATACAATGTTCTCCTTGATCTTCTAGGAGTTCTATTCTATGTAATCTTATTTTGTGGTGTGTTTGTTGGGTTCCGATGAATTGTGGGTTTATGATCAGATTATTCACTAAAAGTAATTGAGTCTTTTCTGAACTTTATTATGCATGATTGTTATAGCTTTTTATTTCTCTCCGATCTATCTGTCTTGTTCGGCCAACTAGATTGATTTATCTTCAGTGGGAGAGGTGCTTCATAACGGGTTCAATCTGGCGGTGTCCTCGGCAAGTGACAAAGGGGGTCGCGAGGCATGTATTGTATTGTTGCTATTAAGGGTAAACTGACGGGGTTTAATCATATTGGTTGAGTTTAATTTGTCTACATCATGTCATCTTGCTTAAGGTGTTACTCTGTTTGTCATTAACTTAATACCATAGATGCATGATGGATAGCAGGCGATTGGTGGAGTAATAGTAGTAGATGCAAGCAGGAGTCTGTCTACTTGTCATGGACATGATGCCTATATACATGATCATTGCCATCAACATGTCATAACTATGTGCTTTTATATCAATTGCTCAACACTAATTTGTTTACCCACCATATGTTATGTGTTCGAGAGAGAAGCCTCTAGTGAAAACTATGGCCCCGGGTCTACTTTTATCATATTATTAAAACCAAAAATACCTTGCTGCAATTTTATACTTTTTCATTTACTCTCTTTTTATCTATCTATCACTATTGGAATTAATCCTTGCAAATAACAAGTTCAAGGGGATTGACAACTCTCTTCCCTGCGTTGGGTGCAAGTATTTGCTTTTGTGTGTTTAGGTGCTGAAGAGGAGAATTTGCATGGTTCTCCTATTAGTTCGATAACATTGGTTCTCACTAAGGGAAATACTTATTTGTATTGTACTACTTCACCCCTCCTCTTCGGGGGAAATCCCAACACAGTTTACAAGTACCAGGAAGAATTTCTAGAGTGGTTGTCGGGGATACTTCATCAAATTCTTATCAGGTTCCTACATACAAACTATCATCTACTTGCTCTACTTTTTATTTGCCTCCCTTTTTCATCTCCCTCCACTTCTCTAAAAAACAAAAACACAAAAACATTTTACTTTGCTTGTTTGCTTGCAATAATCATGTCATCACACAAAAATAGAAAGTAAAGACTTATGGATCCACTTAAAGTTTCTACTTGGATCATCTTCAATCCGTTTGTGCTCGTGATGAACACCCAACTAGTTTGTTGAGGCAAAAACATCAGATGAGCATGCTTATTTTCTGCATCACCAGTTGTCTAAAAAGAGAAGACTCCTATGGAATCAAAAAAATTATTTTCTATGCTATGCTTGGAATCTATGTGAAATATATGATTTTACTTGTTGCTCTAGAAAGGACCTTAAAAAACACCTACCCTACTCTATAAATCTGAAAACTTTGCCATACTTAAATATTGCTACGAAAACTACTCTCATAATGCCTATGTTAATGAATTTATTGGGAGAATCTCTACTGCTTTGGAAGAGAGTAATAATATGTAGGAATCTATAGATAATTATGATCACATTGATTAGCTTGAAATATCCCTTTTTGATGAATGTAATGCTTCCTATGCTTATGGCCATGATGCCAATATTAATGGTGCTTATGAGGATGAACTTGCTATAGTTCCATATGTTAAAACTTAAATCATTGTTGTTGCACCCACACTTGATAGTCCTATTATCTTTTTGAATTCTCCCAACAACACTATATTGGAGAAGTTTGCACTTATTAGAGTTTACATTAATGGGTTGCATTTTACCATTATACATGATGATTTTTTCATGCCTAGTATTTATTACAAAGATCATGATTGGGGTGATTATAATTCTATGAATTAGAAGCAGGTTTGGAAGAGTGTCGACTTTAGAAAATCCCACTACATTGGAGAACAATCAATCTCACGAAGTTTTTGATAGAAGTGGGTTTGGAGAGGTCATGACTTTAGTTAATGTTTATCCCACTATCTTGGAAGATTATACAACTATTATGCATGTGGATCATGAAGATAATATTTTATATGATAGCTATATTGTTGAATTTTATTATGATCCTACATGTAATTATGAGAGAGGAAAATATGGTTGTAGAAACTTTCATGTTATTCAATTGCCTCTCTTGATGTTGAAATTATTAATGCTTCATTCTTCCTATTTGCATATGCTAGATTTTGTTTGTCTTGATAATTTGTTTTCTTGTGAAATGCCTATGCATAGGAAGTATGTTAGACTTAAATGTGTTCATCACAAGTTTTATGATGCTCTCTTTGTGTTTCAAACATTATCTTTCATGTGAGCATCGATAAAATCGCAAGCCTATCTTAATGGCTATAAAGAAAGAGCTTATTGGGAGACAACCCAATAGTTATCATTTTGTTATTATTTAATGATACAATTATTGATACTATTATTATTATTGTGTTTTTATGTTTAAATTAGCATTTGTGCCTACTAAAGCCTTTGGGATGATTTGGATAATAGTTGACTTGATTCTATGAGAAAACAGAAACTTTTGTGCCCAGTACTGGAATTACTATAATTAATTGGAACATGAAAACATTCTGGAATTTTTACACATGATTGATAGTGCCTGTATTTTTCTATTTTTTAGAATTTTTGGAGTTACATAAGTACAATTTTTGTTCAAATCATCATAGATTGTTCTGTCTTAGACATATTCTATTTTTATTGCATAGTTTACTTGTTTTAATGATGCTATGGATTGTATCGGGGGGGGTATAAGTCATAGAGAAGTTAGAATGCAATATGTATTATGCAAGAATAAATTATGGATGAGTTTATAACAATACCTAAAGTTTATGATTGTCTATTATATTAACGGATCTCACGAGGTTTCTGTTGAGTTTTGTGTGTTGAAGCTTTCAAGTTTTGGGTGAGATCACGATGGATGAAGGAATAAGGAGCGGCAAAACCCTAAGCTTAGGGATGCCCAAGGCACCCCAAGGTAATATTCAAGGAAGACCCAAGCATCTAAGCTTGGGATGCCCTGGATGGCATCCCCTCTTTCGTATCCAACCTATCGGTACGTTACTGGGAGCTACATTTTGTTCATCACATGATATGGGTTTTGCTTGGAGCGTCCTCTATCATAGTTTTTGCTTTGTTTGCTTTTTAGTTTGCAACAATCATTGTTTGCTGGACACACCTTTTGAGAGGGACACACATTTATCGTGGTTTATTAGAATACTCTATGTGCTTCACTTATATCTTTTGAGCTAGGCAATTACTCTAGTGCTTCTTTTAGAGCATGGTGGTGGTTATATTTTATAGAAATGATTGCACAATCATGCTTCACCTAAATATTTTTGAGAGCCTATAAATAGTAAGTGGTAATGTGCACGTGTTATTAGACTAGTCCAAGAAGGATAGATATTCAATTGGGATATAATAAAAACTTGTTATTAACTTCTCATCTAAAGCTTGTTACTAATGTTGTAATATGAAAGGATATTGGCATTGGTTAGTAGAAATGTCGGTATTAAAGCTTGTTATTAACTTCTCATCCAAATGTTGGTCATGGCATGGTGGGGAGGTTTGAGCATTTGTATTTCTGATTGAAATCCTTGAGTGCTATTATAATTGGATGTGCGCGATCGTTAACTCCGACAAACCAATTCCATAGGGGCATGCGAGTAGTACTTTGTTTCGAGGGCTAATAGGCTTTTGCAATAAGTACGTGATTTCTTTATGACTAATGTGAGTCCATGGATTATATGCACTCCTACCTTTCTGCAATTTGGTAGCCTGTTCGGTACCGTGCATTGCCCTTTCCCACCTCGAGAGTTGGTGCAAACTTCACCGGTGCATCCAAACCCCATGGTATGATATGCTCTATCACACATAAACCTCCTTATATCTTCCTCAAAACAGCCACCATACCTACCTATTATGGCATTTCCATAGCCATTACGAGATATATTGCCATGCAAAACTTCCACCGTTCCATTTTCATGACATGTGTGTTCATTGTCATATTGCTTTTCATGAACATATAGAGTGATGTCTACTACACAACTTATTCTTGGAGACTCATGTTAGGCCTCCAAGTGCAGAGTTCTGTAGAACGGTATCAATTTTCCCTATTACCTAAGGTTTATCAATCCGTGGGAGGCGTAGGATGAAGATAGTCTCTCTCAAACAACCCAGAAATCAAATACAAGAAATCTCTTGTGTCCCCAACACACCCAATACAATGGTAAATTGTATAGGTGCACTAGTTCGGCAAAGATATGGTGATACATGTGTAGTATGGATAGTAGATATAGGTTTTTGTAATCTAAAAATATAAAAATAGCAAGGTATCAAGTGATAAAAATGTAGCACAAACTGTATTGGAATGCTTAGAAACAAGGCCTAGGGTTCGTACTTTCACTAGTGTAATCTCTGAACATTGCTAACATAATTGAATCATATAACAAGCCCTCAACGAGCAACAAAGAATCACTCCAAAGTTCTTATCTAGCAGGGAACATAAGATGAAATTGTTCTAGGGTATGAAATCACCTCAAAGTTATCTTTTCTGATCAATCTATTGAGCCATCCCTATAAGTGTCACAAACAACCCTAGAGTTCATACTAGAATAACATCATATGATACGCATCAACCAACTCTAATGTCACCTAGATACTCCAATGTCACCACAAATATTAGTGAGTTGATTATTTGATATGCATAAGACAATTTTAAATTCATAATATTCAATCCAACACAAAGAACTTCAAGGAGTGCCAAAAGGTTTCTATCATAGAAAGTGGGACGAGAACGTGCATCAACCCCTATGCATAGATTACCAAAATTTCACAATAATCCGCAAGTTGATTGCCAAAATATATATCAAGTGAATCAATAGAACACCCCATTGTCACCACGGGCATCCACATGACAGACATACATCAAGTGTTCTCAAATTCAAAACGTATACAGCCTGATGATAGTGAAATATCAAAGGTAAAAACTCAATTCATCACAACAAGATAGAGAGGGAGAACACCATATGATCCAACTATATTAACAAAACTTGCGGTACATAAAGATCGTGCCAAATCGAGAACACAAGAGAGAGAGAGAGAGAGAGAGAGAGAGAGAGATCAAACACATAACTATGGGTGCATACCCTCAGCCCCGAGGGTGAACTACTCCCTCCTAGTCATGGTGACCGCCGGGATGATGAAGATGGCCTCCGGTGATGATTTCCCCCTCCAACAGGGTGCCGAAACAGGGCTACATATGAGATTGCTTCATTACAGATTCTTGCAGCGGCAGAGCGGAAGTTCTAGGTCAAGTTCAGGGATTTTCTGGATTTAATGGAACTTTTGGTGCCGGTTTCACGTTAAGGGGGCCCACAAGGAAGCGGCAAGCTTGGTAGGCCCTCCTTACCCCCTAGGGTGCGCCTACCAGGCTTGTGCGTCCTCGTGGCTCTTCTGATCCCACCACGTTGCTTCGGGGGTCTCTTTTGGTCCATAGAAAATCACCATCATTTTTCAGCCCATTCCGAGAACTTTTATTTCTGCAAAAAATACCATGGTAGTTCTGTTGAAAACAACGTTAGTCCGGGTTAGTTCTAATCAAGTGATACCAAAACCATATAAAATTGTTGTAAACATGGCATGAATACTTCATAAATTATGGATATGTTGGAGACGTAAGCTTAATTCCTGCTCATCCTCGAGTAGGTAAATGATAAAAGAAATAATTTATGAAGTGTGAATGCTAGCATAGTGCATAAATTTGATCAATAATAATTTCAATCACTTTTCCTAGCATCATAAACATCAATCTTTCTCATAGAACTCATCATCATCAAGTAGCAAACAATTCACATGTGTTATGGCTCAAACAATGCATTCCCTTGAAACTTAATAGCCTATGTTCTTAGTCAACCAACAATTTCAGTGCATCTTATTTTCAACAAAGTCTAAGTAAGATCTCCACATACTCAATTATCATATAATCTTCTACGATTGCTAGTACTCAAAACATATTTTTAGAACAAATAGCATCCATCAAACACAGAGAAAGATAGAGGCTTAATGTTTCGCCTCCCAACTCATTTATCACAGAAATAGTTATCAACAATAATAATTCATGATCAAATACATTTGAATGGCCATATGTGCTTGAATATTTCCCCACCACATGATGCTTGCCAACTAGAGAATAGGTTGGAATAAGAAATTTGACTCAACAAAAATAAAATTAATAGAAAAGGTATAAGATAAGCTCTTCGCAGAGGGAAGCATGGATTTGCATAGGTGCTAGAGCTCATGGCTTAAAATAGAGATGAATAAATTTTGAGTGTTGTGCCTTTCCTGTCAACGTCACGACCGAGAATTCTCAATATCTTCCATGCTAAACACATTATCAGCGGATCCCAAGAGGAAAGGTAAAGTTTGAACCCCTCAACCATTCAAAGTTTCAAACACAAGCCATGGCTAGCCGAATCCTCGGGTGCCCTCCATACAATCAACTTTCTAGGGGAGTTTGATTCATTATATATATTTTACCCTTTGATTACAGGACTGGGCATCCCAATTACTAGCCTCTCTCGTGCAATGACAAGCGAATAAACACTCATCATGAGAATAACCGGCTTAACATGGAAGATACTGACCACCCCCTGTCGCTTCATGAGCGATACAGACACCAAAACAGGTGTTTATTTGAAGATTTAGACATGGCACATGCAAATTTACTTGGAACGGCAGGGAAATGCCGTATATAGGTAGATATGGTGTACACTCATGGAAGAAACTTGGCTCAAGGATTTTGGATGCACAAGCAGTATTCCCGCTTAGTACAGAAATTTTGGCTGGCAAAAGATTCTAAACAAGCACCACATGTTGGTGGATCCATAACAATGTAACTTCGATGCAAATATACCCACCATAACTCATTACATTGTCTTCCTTGTCCAACTTCAACTAATTTTCTCAAGTTTGAAAATAATTATTGGGTATTCACAATCATAAAAGACGTCGAAGATATTATATTTGTATGTGAAAGGTCTTGTCACACCCTGATTTTCATGGCACAACACTTAAAGTGATAAATAATGATAAAATGTGGTTTGACAAAAACTTTTGTGTGTTTTGGACTTTGCCTTGATTGGGTTTTATGTGTTGTTTGCAAGTGCTCTAAAAATCAAATAAATCCTCCAACTCTTATACTCCTTCTCCTTGATCCAAAACTTCTGCCCAATGATCATGCCATGTGTATAATACAGTATAGAATTTTCTTACAAAAATAATTTGGCCAAATAGTATTTTCAAAAATTAGTTTTTCAAAAACACCTGAATTGAGGTTTGCACTGCAAGTACTTAATTAAGGGCAGTAAAAATCTTTCCAAAAATATATTTGACTCCTATTAGATATAGGTTACCCAAAAACCACAAAAATATAATTTTAAAAGTTATTTTACTATTTTATTTAAAAGCTTTTTCTTAAGTCCAGAAATGGTCTTTAATAGGGAAAAATTATTTTATTGTTTTACAAATATTTGACAAAAATCAGGGAAACTCAGTGGGCATATATTTCCCATATATAAGAGTTTCAACACATGGTCATGTTCAAAATATTGGACAAAACCTCCCAAAACCATTTCTGCCAATTTCAAGGATTTGAAATATTTCTACAGGAAATATTTTCATAAAAATCCAAGGAAATTCCATCATGTCAAAAATGCCCTATTTGGTGATCTTGCCAAGTCTCATGTCTTGGAGAACAAGATAACATCATCAAATTCCCTCAAAACCATTTCTGTCCATTTTGAAGTTTGAGCAACTTTACATTGCCAAACATGTCCAAATGTTCTCAAACCTTGTGAACATGCTCAAATGGTCTAATAAATCATCTAGACAAAGTGGCACAAGTTGGAGAACAAGTTAACTTGATCAAAGTACCCCAAAACCCTTCCTATCCAGAACCAAATTTGAACGACTCTACATTGGCAACTTTCTCCTTTTGATCTCAACTTTTTTGGACATGTTCAGGACCTCAAATGATGACACTACACCGAGTGGTGCATCAAGGAGAATAGATTTACTTGACTAAATCTTGCGAAGTCCATTTCTGTTGATTTCTAGGGTTTGCAAAGGTTGCATTGGAAACTTTGCCCAAATGGACTCAATCTTGGTGGAACCTCTTATTTCCTCATGCCATTTGACCCTGTCAAGCCTCATGACAAGTGAAGTCCATTTGATTGCCCAAACCTACATCAAACACCTTCTGGCAGAAACATAAAATGCTTGTTTTAGCCATTTCCACACATCTCCATGAGCTGAGCTTTTTCCCACAGCCTCATCTGGTCCTCCTCTACCTCCCGCATCTTTCCCTGCCCAAGAAGCCATGATGAAGGGGGTGAAAAGCCCTTTTCCCCCTCTGGACAGCAGCCTTCCTCCCATTTTCTCACCTCTCTCTCACTCCTGGCAAGCCCCAGGGTATCCAATGCCTTTTTCCACATTGTTTACTCCCTGGTGCAGCCACTAGACGCAAGCGGGCGCGTGAGGACGCGAGGAAAAGCCGTGGGTGCCGGCCATTTGCACGCTCTGGAGCACGTCAGCATGCTCCCGACCGTTGACGCCGTGTTCCCCGACCACCTCAGGCCTCCCCCTCGCGCCAGTCGAGGTGCCTTGATGTCCGCAACACGCCACCGTACAGGCCCCCTTGTCTCTCCCTCTCTCTCACCTCCTGCGGTGTGTGCCCAGAGCCGCCCGGCTCGGCCAATGCCCGGCCTCGCACGCGCGAGTACCAGGGCCTCGCCCCGCTCCCTCTCTCTCTTCCTGGCACCCTAGTCCACCCCCATGAGCACCGCAGACAACTCCTTGCTCGCTCCCCTTGCCGCCCGATCCATTTCCACGGCCACCCGTGCGCCGCGTCCACGGTGAGCCGTGGCCTCGCCATTTAGGGCCACGCCCAAGCCCCCTTTGGACTCCTTTGGCCCTCTCTCCCTCCCATAGACCCTCTGGACCAACTCGTTTATCCTCCCGTGCCCTCCATCCGCCACCATGGCCGGAGCCTTGCCGTCGGCCTCCGCCTAAATTCGCACCCACCATTCTTCCTCTTCCCCTCTAGACCACACTAGAGCACCTCCACCACCACCGCGAGCCTCTCCCGTGCTTCTCCCTCTCCTTCCCATGGTCGTGCTGTCGAGTTCCCTCACCACCGCCGGCCTCGCCGCTGTGGCTGATGATGTGCTCGCGTCCGGGCACCCATGCGGTCGTGGCGCACCTCGTCGGATGCGCCGCTCTCCCCTGAGCCCGCCGGTGTGTTGGGCGTCATCGGAGGTGACCGGAGCCACCAGAACGGGCGCCGGCAAGCGCTCGGCCCCGCCTCCTCTGTCTCCTTCGTCACGCGCGGGAGGAGGAAGACGACCCTACGGGTGGACCCCATAGGTCAGCGACCCAGTCCGCGGGCCCCTCCGTTTAAGTGGAAGCGCACTGGGCAAATACGCCTCCGGTGTGGACCCTGCGCATGTGCGGTTGAGCCGATGGGCCACCCCAGTTGCGCCTTGACGCTAAACCTCGCCCAGCGCGCGCCGCCGCTGCCCAAATTTGGCCCATTTAGGTAAATCCCTCTCCTTTTTCTTTTTCTGTAGATTTGTAAAATCCATAAACAATTCAAATGGACTCCAAATTTGATGATTCAAATTTCCAGTAGTTTCTAAAATCATTCCCTACCACATGGTGCTATTGTCACATTTCTACAGAAGCATTTCCTTCACAAATATTTATCAAAACCCCATTTTCCATTTCTGTGATGAACTTTAGAAAATCACAGAGAGCTCAAAATTGATCCAAAAGCCATGATTCAAATTCCTAGATGCTTATAAGTTCATAACTTAGTTTATGAACATTTTTCTTAATACTTTCTGTACCCCCACAATATAATGAGCCATTCTTCATATTTGTCAACTTTGCATATTCATAGAGGAATCATTTGAACTCCAAATCCAGTGAAACCAATTCCTAGATGCCTCTAAAATCATCATTTATTAAATGGGTGCCTCTTCTCATTTTTGAAAATAATGTTTCTGTACACTTCTTGCAAACCCATTAATCCCTTGATTCCATCATATTGAAATGTTCAGAGATGTCCATTGATCAAATCCTAATGAAACCACTTTGGTCACCCCTCATATGACCAGAGGTATCCTAGAAAAGTCCAACTCATATTTTTAGAGAACTTTTATTTCCTGCCTTGTTGTGTTGCTTATTATGGTTGCTTTCAATGATAATTGATGAAGTAGATGAAATGCTCGGAGTTGGACCAGAGATATTTGAAGACCTCGAAGACTTTGTTAAAACAGGCAAGCAGCCCTTTGACCATGTCTATGAAACCCTTTTTATGCATGTCATATAGCACCATATTGTTGTTGCAACGGAATCATGATGAGGTGGTAACCACTTTGATGGTTTGCCACCGTTACTTCCTCGTTGATACTGGCATTATGCATGACCCTACCTTCTTATGAGGGTTATGCCGGTGGGAGTAGATAGGATGCTAAAGTAGTGCTACGCAAAAAGGGACGGGAATATGCATGGTGATGGAGACAAAGTATTTTCAAAAGACATTTCGAAAACCCCATCGGGTGCCACTTATGCCCGGGGGAGATGATGAGTTGGGTAGCCACTTGATGACGAAGTGGTGTACCGAGGCAAGTGTGTGTTGTTTTCAAAATGGATTGGTTTAAGTTGCGACCGTTATTCCAACCGTACATGCGCAACCACTCTACCCTTATATGGGAAAGGGCATTATTGATTACCTAGACCGATACTAGCTTGGAGCCCGCATTACTAGTGACAGGAGAGTTGTTGGTGCGCTCTCTCGGGACGGGGACGTGCCAGGTAGGGCGGCCATGACTGTTTTCACAGGGCACCGGATACACCGTTGTGTCCCCTCTCGGATGTTACGATCTCAAGTGAGTCCCGTATGATGTACATCGTGAGGATACGGAGCAAGGAGTGGACTCCATGTTAGTGTCGTCTAGGGAAAGGTAGTGATCGGGTGCTTACCCCGGGTACTTGAGGTATCACGGGTCATGGATGACATGGAAGTTCCCTGGATCTTATGGGTAAAGTGTGCAACCTCTGCAGAGTGTAAAACTATTCGAATAGCCGTGTCCACGGTCAAGGACAGTTGGGTAACCATTCTTGGGCTATGTCCACATGTTTACAAACCAGTGTGTGTGTTTGGATAAGTGGGAAGATCTACTTGGGTCAAGTCAAAGGACTTGACGTGATTGAGTTGGGTTGGTGCCCACTCTATTTATGTTGATATCTGTAACATGTCCTCATGGTTACTTGAATTCTCTTGATGCATGTCTTACAAATTGTTGAGCATGTCACTGCACTCAAAACTAGCTTTCTGCAAAAATTTACCTATATCATGCATTGTTGTATCTTGAACCAAAACATGGGTTGCTTGCGAGTACATTCAAAGTACTCATTGTCTTGCCACTGGTTATTTTATTGTCCAAGCATGAAAGAACATGATATGATGAAGAATACTTCAGTGACGAACATGCGAGCTAGGACGCTTCCTAGTCAGAATGCATGTAGGGTTAAGGCAGATGGCATGGGTCCAAGTTATCGACGAAGATTTCCGCTGCAATGTTATACTCAAGACTTGACCATAATGGTCCTACTTGTGTAATACGGTACGTATGGATGTAAGCCTCTTGTTATTCAGCTTCTGTGTGTTCAGTGAGCATTGATCTCTGGGATCACTGTACACGTGCATTCGGTGATCACGACTTATGAGTCGGGGTCCCCACAGAGCTGGTATCAGAGCCATCCTGACTGTAGGAAGCCTTAGTTAGCATGGTCGTTTGTTAGGGTAAAACTATCTCCAAAACTACTACTAGTTTTCAAAACTATCTATACTTCTCTTCCCTTCTCAGTTTTTCGAAAACTAAGGTATACTTTCCTTATTAATCTCTTCCCCTTCAAAACCTTTGGTTGCTAGAACCCTTATGCCCCTGACCACTGGATTCCTTGTAATCCTCGTGGATAATCTAGAAGGAAGATGCCTTGCCAGACGTTCACCCACATCTCCTGAACACAAGATTGGCGACATCACAACAAGACGATACCAATAGAAGATACATCCTTAAGGAATGAGGACCTGAAGACCCAGGAGATGGTGACACCCTTGACACTGCCCCGAGATGATGCAACCTTAGCCTATGATGATCAGGGCATAGAATATGCAAGATCATGATATACATCGCTAATAGAGTAACCCTGTCACTACCGTTGTTGTATCGGCAACCACCGATGGATGAGAACCTAGCCATTTGGTCCGCCTCACCATAGTGAGCAGGAAAATGGTTCTCCTCATCCCCCGCTCTTGGTGTCGATGTTTTCATCAACGTAACCGACATGATGGACCTGTATTATGCCTTGATAATGTCATTGCATAAATGATTACCTACCTGGTACCATCGACGGCTTGGAAGACTAAAAGGGATCATCATGATTAAGAAGATAACAGAAGTCCGAGTCAATGCCAGCTATGAGGAGCCACCTTCACCCCATCACCTCATTAGGCGAGAAGTTGTCGAAGATTCTTCAGGCTCAACCCAGATCATTCCATCAAACAAGAGACGTAGCAACACCTGAGGAAAACTCAGAAGACTGCATGAGGCACAAGGCACGACTACCGAGTCCGAGAACCCCTAGGGTAGGATGAGTCGTGTACCCCCTATGCGCAGTCGAGTCCGTGTGATGGTTCGAATATAACCATGACTGTGTGTTGCTTGTTTTTATTTGTTTGTGTTTTGATATAGGTCGCACTTTTGCCCTAGGCGACAAGTATGCGAGTATATCACCTTCCTCACCTTGTTTCTTTTGTTTGGCCCTCTTTGCACCTGTTTGTTTGCACTAGCACTATAGAACCCCCTTTAGGCATTCCCCTCCTCTATGCTACCTCTCCCTCTCATCTCTCTCCTCAACTGAAGGCTAGCAAGAGAAGATACACCAAGGATTCTACTTTGGCAACCAACCAGCACTGAAGACTTTTGCTACAACCTCCTCGACCAAGTGCAGCCCCTTATATTTATGGTTGCCCCTCAAGATTAGAAACCCATTCCTAGACCCTTCGAGACTTCATAAGATACCCCAGCTCGAATCCTTAACCATGTGCTTAACCCAAGAATTGCAAGAGCCTGTTAAGCCTCCGTAACCTTGCTTATCACTGGGTTCATTAGGGAACTAGTGGACATAGTGAATGAGCACATTGTCATCCTAAGATAGCACTAAAACTGACGATGCCATAGGGAAGACCAATTCAAGGATATAGGAACAGAGGACGAATGACTTGGTGAGTTTATATCAATGACTTTGAGGAATTATCTCAGACTCTTTAGTGGATTATAAGGCTACCATGTTGGTAGATGAACTGGTGGGATCATGATTATAGAGTAACATAGCTTTCATTACCCCTGAGTAAATTGGATTTATAGGACAATTATGATCGCAAGCTGAAACTCCTGGAAGTGCAAGGATTTGACTTGATCAGATGATATTGATAGGAGACAACTGATATTACGTAAATAACTTGAGGGAAACATGTAGGATTCCTCGTTGGACAAGAGATTTGGATTTAAATAGGTGATCCTAGTGGAGTCTAGGTGGTGAGTAAGTCTACATGGTTCGGAGTAATTTGGGTTTAGACTGATGATCTCGATCATGATACCATGTTCTTGGTGGACAATAAACTAGGAGATTGGATTAACTGTGAGAGTTTATTTAGGGGTCTATATATGCTTGACCTTGGAGTTTACTTGACCATGACAATGGGAATTGGTGGACTAACTATAGTAAATATAGCTCTTTCAAGTACTTGGGGATTATAAGACATTAGAAGATCGTATGGAACACATGGACATTGGATTTGTAGAACTAATGGATTAGGTAGTTGGTGAGGAAAGTTAATGGACTGTTGGGGTTGATTCATAGGAAGGAAACAAGATCTTGGAGTGGCTTATGACGTGTTTCCTTAGGATAGAGATGCTTTATCATGTACCTTGGGTCAATAGACTGAGCACTTGGATTGTGGTGATTAAATTCAAGCTTAGCAGCTTATATGCTCTACCCATGGATTTTTAGGGGTAGCCATACATATGAGTTTGGGATAGTTGACATGTATAGATTTATTAGACCTCCCCTTGGGAGTCATGAGGATAATAATAGCATGAGTGATGATTGGAGCTGACCTACAAGAGTTGATGCTTTCGGTGGTATAAGGTTATTTGTTTAAAGGACTAGATAGAACAATTGACATCTCAGGAATCGTGCTTAAGGATAAAGGTGACAAACGTTCACTCGCACACTAAAATCCTTGAAACCCTTACGCCTACCAAGCCACAACATGGTCGGATCCTGACCTTGGGCTTTGGCTCTAGATCGATAAGACCTTGGCCAATGCTCAACCGTGACCATCCCCAATGCCTCAGCCCACTTTACGTACCCCATAGACTTCATGGAGTGCTTGGACAAGTTAGTTGTCATCTTTCTTTGATGACATACTTGTCTACCCGAAGACGGAAGAAGAGTTGTTCAGCTAGTCCAGGAACATCTGAAGATCGTCATGTCTAGGAGGAAGAACTACACCAACCACCATCTTCAAGAAGTATACTTCCGCGTCAGAGATCATGTGTATCTGCAAGCCACTCCTCTCTAAGGAACCTAGCATTTCCATGACAAGGAGACCCACACCAAGATTTATCGGCCCTCTCCAAGATCATCGCAAGATGAAGAATAGACGACTACCAGCTGGAGTTACCACCTGAGTTACCCACTGTGCACAATGCTTTCCATGCATCACAACCCCGGAAGTGTTTCCAACTTCCTAACTTGCCCGATCTCTACGAGGGCATTGACCACCGAGCCATCGACCCCCTAGCCAATCTAACCTACCGCAAGCTACCCATTGGCAAACTGGATCAAGAAGAGCGTCATACATGAAGCCGCACCATCAAGTACTTCAAGCTCAATGGAGCACTGCACGGAAGCAGAAGCAACATGAGGACTTGAAGACTACCCCAGATCCAAGTTTATGTATTCTATCTCGGGGACAAGATTCTTGTAAGGGGGGTAGGTTTGTCACACCCTGATTTTCATGGCACAACACTTAAAGTGATAAATAATGATCAAATGTGGTTTGACAAAAACTTTTGTGTGTTTTGGAGTTTGCCTTGATTGGGTTTTGTGTGTTGTTTGCAAGTGCTCTAAAAATCAAATAAATCCTCCAACTCTTATACTCCTTCTCCTTGATCCAAAACTTCTGCCCAATGATCATGCCATGTGCATAATACAGTATAGAATTTTCTTACAAAAATAATTTGGCCAAATAGTATTTTCAAAAATTAGTTTTTCAAAAACCCCTGAATTCAGGTTTGCACTGCAAGTACTTAATTAAGGGCAGTAAAAATCTTTCCAAAAATATATTTGACTCCTATTAGATATAGGATACCCAGAAACCACAAA
The DNA here is from genome assembly GCF_002162155.2 of Triticum dicoccoides. Classification (NCBI taxonomy): domain Eukaryota; kingdom Viridiplantae; phylum Streptophyta; class Magnoliopsida; order Poales; family Poaceae; genus Triticum; species Triticum dicoccoides. Next base: position 615,570,833 of record NC_041385.1, read on the forward strand.
AATATAATTTTAAAAGTGATTTTCCTATTTTATTTAAAAGCTTTTTCTTAAGGCCAGAAATGGTCTTTAATAGGGAAAAATTATTTTATTGTTTTACAAATATTTGACAAAAATCAGGGAAACTCAGTGGGCATATATTTCCCATATATAAGAGTTTCAACACATGGTCATGTTCAAAATATTGGACAAAACCTCCGAAAACCATTTCTGCCAATTTCAAGGATTTGAAATATTTCTACAGGAAATATTTTCATAAAAATCCAAGGAAATTCCATCATGTCACAAATGCCCTATTTGGTGATCTTGCCAAGTCTCCTGTCTTGGAGAACAAGATAACATCATCAAATTCCCTCAAAACCATTTCTGTCCATTTTGAAGTTTGAGCAACTTTACATTGCCAAACATGTCCAAATGTTCTCAAACCTTGTGAACATGCTCAAATGGTCTAATAAATCATCTAGACCAAGTGGCACAAGTTGGAGAACAAGTTAACTTGATCAAAGTACCCCAAAACCCTTCCTGTCCAGAACCAAATTTGAACGACTCTACATTGGCAACTTTCTCCTTTTGATCTCAACTTTTGTGGACATGTTCAGGACCTCAAATGATGACACTACACCAAGTGGTGCATCAAGGAGAATAGATTCACATGACTAAATCTTGGGAAGTCCATTTCTGTTGATTTCTAGGGTTTGCAAAGGTTGCATTGGAAACTTTGCCCAAATGGACTCAATCTTGGTGGAACCTCTTATTTCCTCATGCCATTTGACCACGTCAAGCCTCATGACAAGGGAAGTCCATTTGATTGCCCAAACCTACATCAAACACCTTCTGGCAGAAACATAAAATGCTTGTTTTAGCCATTTGCACACATCTCCATGAGCTGAGCTTTTTCCCACAGCCTCATCTGGTCCTCATCTACCTCCTGCATCTTTCCCTACCCAAGAAGCCATGATGAAGGGGGTGAAAAGCCCTTTTTCCCCCTCTGGACAACAGCCTTCCTCCCATTTTCTCACCTCTCTCTCACTCCTGGCAAGCCCCAGGGTATCCAATGCCTTTTTCCACATTGTGTACACCCTGGTGTAGCCACTAGACACAAGTGGGCGCGTGAGGACGCGAGGAAAAGCCGCGGGTGCCGGCCATTTGCGCGCTCTCTGGAGCACGTCAGCGTGCTCCCGACCGTTGACGCCGTGTTCACCGACCACCTCGGGCCTCCCCCTCGCGCCAGTCGAGGTGCCTCGACGTCCGCAACACGCCACCGTGCGGGCCCCCTCGTCTCTCCCACTCTCTCACCTCCTGCAGTGCGTGCCCAGAGCCGCCCGGCTCGGCCAATGCCCGGCCTCGCACGCGCGAGCACCAGGGCCTCGCCCCGCTTCCTCTCTCTCTTCTTGGCGCCCTAATCCACCCCCATGAGTACCGTAGACAACTCCTTGATCGCTCCCCTTGCTTCCCGATCCGTTTCCACGGCCACCCATGCGCCGCGTCCACAGTGAGCCGTCGCCTCGCCATTAAGGCCACCCCGAGCCCCCTCTGTACTCCTTTGGCCCTCTCTCCCTCCCATAGACCCTCTGGACCAACTCGTTTATCCTCCCGTGCCCTCCATCCGCCACCATGGCCGAAGCCTTGCCGTCGGCCTCCGCCTAAGTTCGCACCCACCATTCTTCCTCCTCCCCACTAGACCACACTAGAGTACCTCCACCACCACCGCGAGCCTCTCCCGTGCTTTTCCCTCTCCTTCCCATAGCCGTGCTGTGGAGTTCCCTCACCACCGCCGGCCTCGTCGCTGCGGCCGATGATGTGCTCGCGTCCGGCCACCCTTGCGGTCGTGGTGCACCTCGTCGGATGCGCCGCTCTCCCCTAAGCCCGCCGGTGTGCTGGGCGTCACCGGAGGTGACCGGAGCCATCGGAACGGGCGCCGGCAAGCGCTCGGCCCCGCCTCCTCTATCTCCTTCGTCACGCGCGGGAGGAGGGAGACGACCCTGCGGGTGGACCCCATAGGTCAGTGACCCCGTCCGCGGGCCCCTCCGTTTAAGTGGAGGCGCACTAGGCAAATACGCCTCCGGCGTGGACCCTGCGCGTGTGCGGCTGAGCCGATGGGCCGGCCCAGTTGCGCCTCGACGCTAAACCTCGCCCAGCGCGCGCCGCCGCCGCCCAGATTTGGCCCATTTAGGTAAATCCCTCTCCTTTTTATTTTTCTGTAGATTTGTAAAATCCATAAACAATTCAAATGGACTCCAAATTTGATGATTCAAATTTCCAGTAGTTTCTAAAATCATTCCCTACCACATGGTGCTATTGTCACATTTCTACAGAAGCATTTCCTTCACAAATATTTATCAAAACCCCATTTTCCATTTCTGTGATGAACTTTAGAAAATCACAGAGAGCTCCAAATTGATCCAAAAGCCATGATTCAAATTCCTAGATGCTTATAAGTTCATAACTTAGTTTATGAACATTTTTCTTAATACTTTCTGTACCCCCACAATATAATGTGCCATTCTTCATATTTGTCAACTTTGCATATTCATAGAGGAATCATTTGAACTCCAAATCCAGTGAAACCAATTCCTAGATGCCTCTAAAATCATCATTTATTAAATGGGTGCCTCTTCTCATTTTTGAAAATAATGTTTCTGTACACTTCTTGCAAACCCATTAATCCCTTGATTCTATCATATTGAAATGTTCAGAGATGTCCATTGATCAAATCCTAATGAAACCACTTTGGTCACCCCTCATATGACCAGAGGTATCCTAGAAAAGTCCAACTCATATTTTTAGAGCACTTTTATTTCCTGCCTTGTTGTGTTGCTTATTATTGTTGCTTTCGACGATAGTTGACGAAGTAGACGAAATGCTCGGAGTTGGACCAGAGATATTTGAAGACCTCGAAGACTTTGTTAAAACAGGCAAGCAGCCCTTTGACCATGTCTATGAAACCCTTTTTATGCATGTCATATAGCACCATATTGTTGTTGCAACAGAATCATGATGAGGTGGTAACCACTTTGATGGTTTGCCACCGTTACTTCCTCGTTGATACTTGCATTGTGCATGACCCTACCTTCTTATGAGGGTTATGCCGGTGGGAGTAGATAGGATGCTAAAGTAGTGCTACGCAAAAAGGGACGGGAATATGTATGGTGATGGAGACAAAGTATTTTCAAAAGACATTTCGAAAACCCCATCGGGTGCCACTTATGCCCGGAGGAGATGATGAGTTGGGTAGCCACTTGATGACGAAGTGGTGTACCGAGGCAAGTGTGTGTTGTTTTCAAAACGGATTGGTTTAAGTTGCGACCGTTATTCCAACCGTACATGCGCAACCACTCTACCCTTATATGGGAAAGGGCATTATTGATTACCTAGACCGATACTAGCTTGGAGCCCGCATTACTAGTGATAGGAGAGTTGTTGGTGCGCTCTCTCGGGACGGGGTCGTGCCAGGTAGGGTGGCCATGACTGTTTTCACAGGGCACCGGATACACCGTTGTGTCCCCTCTCGGATGTTACGATCTCAAGTGAGTCTCATATGATGTACATCGTGAGGATACGGAGCAAGGAGTGGACTCCATGTTAGTGTCGTCTAGGGAAAGGTAGTGATCGGGTGCTTACCCCGGGTACTTGAGGTATCGTGGGTCGTGGATGACAGGGAAGTTCCCCGGATCTTGTGGGTAAAGTGTGCAACCTCTGCAGAGTGTAAAACTATTCGAATAGCCGTGTCAACGGTCAAGGACAGTTGGGTAACCGCTCTTGGGCTACGTCCACATGTTTACAAACCAGTGTGTGTTTGGATAAGTGGGAAGATCTACTTGGGTCAAGTCAAAGGACTTGACGTGATTGAGTTGGGTTGGTGCCCACTCTATTTATGTTGATATTTGTAACCTGTCCTCATGGTTACTTGAATTCTCTTGATGCATGTCTTACAAATTGTTGAGCATGTCACTGCACTCAAAACTAGCTTTCTGCAAAAAATTTACCTATATCATGCATTGTTGTATCTTGAACCAAAAAATGGGTTGCTTGCGAGTACATTCAAAGTACTCATTGGCTTGCCATTGGTTATTTTATTGGCCAGGCATGAAAGAACATGATATGATGAAGAATACTTCAGTGACGAACATGCGAGCTAGGACGCTTCCTAGTCAGAATGCATGTAGGGTTAAGGCAGATGGCATGGGTCCAAGTTATCGACGAAGATTTCTGCTGCAATGTTATACTCAATACTTGACCATAATGGTCCTACTTGTGTAATACGGTACGTATGGATGTAAGCCTCTTGTTATTCAGCTTCTGTGTGTTCAGTGAGCATTGATCTCTAGGATCACTGTACACGTGCATTCGGTGATCACGACTTATGAGTCGGGGTCCCCACAGTTCTCTTCCTTATACTAACCATTCATGAATTGCTTGTATGACCAATATTGTGATTATCAAACTTCAATAAATTTTACTTTATAAAGCCAATGTGAAACTACTACTAGACATGATACAAGTGTATGATGCACATATAATTTCAAATTTATTCAATTCATTCAACAATTTACTCTTAGGATATAAGTGAAGAACGAGAATAAATGACAAAGTACTCCAAAAGATATAAGTGAAGATCAAATGAGTAGCCAAATGTTTAAGTAGATATGTGAGGACTCTCTCTCATAAAAAAACATTCAGATCTAACTATTTTATTCAAACAAGAAACAAATATAAAAGGGCACTCCAAGGATAGCACATATCATGTGAACAATGTAAAAACTTAGGCTCAACCAAAACAAACAGATAGTTGTTGAAGAAGAAAGGTGGGATGCCTACCTGGGCATCCCCAAGCTTAGATACTTGAGACTTCTTGGAATATTATCTTGGGATGCCTTGGGCATACCCAAGATTGAGCTCTTGTGTCTCCTTAATTCCTCTCATCTCACAGTTTCCCTAAATCTTAAAAACTTCATCCACACAAGACTCAATAAGAACTCATGAGATAAGTTTGTACAAATCAATGCAAAACCTTATCATTCTCTACTGTAACAAATTACTAAAATTATAATTTAAAATAGCATACTAAATGCCTCTGCATATTTAATACTCCTATCCTCAAATAGAATCATTAAACAAGCAAACATAACAACAATTTGTCTAAAAAGGACAGTCTGTAAAGGAGGAATAAAGATTCATACTTCTTTAACTTCAATTTTTTTGAAAAATTACCACACTATAGAAAATTTATCATAGCTTATTGTGTAAATGTTTCAGGATTTTATAACGTTCTGACTTTCCTGAAGAATTGAGACAATCATATAAAACTTTCTATTTCCAAACAACAACATATAGACTTGCAAAATGAGCATGGTAAAGGCTATACTTGACACTTTTATTGAAATAAAAGATAAAAAAAATATTATTCTAAATAAAATCAAGCAAATCCTAATAAAATAAAATGACGCTCCCAGCAAAACTTCTATCATGTGACGAATAAAAATATAGTTCCAAGTGAGGTTACCTATAATGTTAAAGACGAAAGAGGGGATGCCTTCTGGGGCACCCCCAAGCTTAGACACTTGAGTCTTCCTTGAATATTACCTTGGGGTGCCTTGTTCATCCCCAAGCTTAGGGTCTTTCCACCCTTATTCTCCTCATATCGATATCTCACCTAAAACTTGAAAACTTCAATCACACAAAACTTAACGGAACTTTGTGAGATAGGTTAGTATGATAAAGAGAAAATCATTAACTTTGGTACTGTCAAGACAAGATTAAAAAAATTTCTCACATAATGCCTACTGTACCCTATCATTTCTACAATTTATATTGACCAATAGAAGTCACAAAAACTAAAAACAAGCAAACTATGCATCGAAAACAGAATCTGTCCAAAACAGAACAGTCTGTAATGATCTGAACAAGGACCATACTTCTATAACTCCAAAATTCTAGAAAATTAGGAACACGTAAGAAATTTGTATATCAATCACGTGTAAAAATTTCAGAATTTTATCTCGTCCTAGTGAATTATGGTATTTCTAGAGTTGGGCGTAAAAGTTTCTGTTTTTGCACAGAATCAAGCCAACTATCATCCACACTACCCCAAAGGCTTTACTTGAAACTTTAAGAAGGGATGACACCCATTTGACCTAGAAGGCCGATGATCAAGTGTCAAATTCTAAGCCAAGCTATACAACATGATTACTACAGTAGCTTAATCATGTGAAAATACAAAAACAGTAGGTATAAGTATTGGGTTGTGTCCCAACAAGCACTTTTCTTTAATGCCTTTTTAGCTAGGCATGATGATTTTAATGATGCTCGCATAAAATTAAAGAATCAAAACATAACTGGAGCATCATGAATCACATGGCAAGCACATTTAAGCCTAACCCAATTCCTATGCATATGGATTTTGTGAGCAATAATTTATGGGAGCAAGAATCAACTACCATAGGAAGGCAGAACAAGCATGACTTCAAAACTTTCAACACATAGAGAGGAAACTTGATATTATTGATATATGTAGAAGCATATCTTCCTCTCTCATAATAATTTGCAGTAGCATCATGAACAAATTCAACAATAAAGCTATTACATAAAGCATTCTTTTCATGATCCACAAGCATAAAATTTTTATTACTCTCCACATCAATAGTGGTGGGAGCAAATTCAATGAAATAACTAGCATGCGATACTTGATTAAAATCACGATGACAAGTTTCATGGTTATTATAATCTTAATATCATACATGTCATCACCAAAATCATCATAGATAGCAACTTTCTTGTCATAATAAATTGGAATCTATTCCATAATAGTGGATTCATCATTAGATATAGTCATGACCTCTCCAAGTCCACTTTGATAATTATTACAATAAGATTCAACACCCTCCAAAATAGTGGGATCATTATTACCTAGATTTTACACTCTTCCAAACCCACTTTCATCATTGTAATCATCATAAATAAGAAGCATGATATCATCATAAATAAATTTTCTCCTCAAAACTTGGGGGACTAAAAATATCATCTTCATCAAACATAGCATACCCAAGCTTATGGATTTGCATATCATTAGCATCATGGATATTCAAAGAATCCATACTACAACATTGCAATCATGCTTGTCATTCAAAGGTTTTATGCCAAATATTTTATTGAATTCTTCTTCTAACACTTTGGCACAATTTTAGATCCATCATTTTCAAGAAAGACATTGTAAAGATGAAGCATTTGAGGCAACCTCAATTCCATTTTTTGTATTTTTATTTTATAAACCAAACTAGTGATAAACAAGAAATTAAAAGATTCAATTGCAATATCTAAAGATATACCTTCAACCACTCACCTCCCCAGCAACGGCGCCACAAAAGAGCTTGATGCCTACTACACAACTTATTCTTGTCGACTCGTGTTGGGCCTCCAAGCACAAAGTTTTGTAGGACAGTAGCAATTTTCCCTCAAGTGGATGACCTAAGGTTTATCTATCTGTGGGAGCCATAGAATGAAGATAGTCTCTCTCAAACAACCCTGCAATCAAATACAAGAAATCTCTTGTATCCCCAACACACCCAATACAATGGTAAATTTGTATAGGTGCACTAGTTCGGCGAAGAGATGGTGATACAAGTGTAGTATGGATAGTAGATATAGGTTTTTGTAATATGAAAATATAAAAACATCAAGGTAGCAAGTGATAAAATAGAGCACAAACAGTTGCAATGCTTAGAAACAAGGCCCAGGGTTCATACTTTCACTAGTGCAATATCTCAACAGTGCTAACAAATTAAATCATATAACAATCCCTCACCGTGCAACAAAGAATCACTCCAAAGTTCTTATCTAGCAAAGAGCATAAGATGAAATTGTTGTAGGGTACTAAACCACCTCAAAGTTATCTTTTCTGATCAATCTATTGAGCCATCCCTATAAGTGTCACAAATAGCCCTAGTGTTTCTACTAGAATAACTCCATATGATATGCATCAACCAATTCTAATGCCACCTAGATACTCCAATGTCACCACTAGTATCCATGAGTTGATTATTCGATATGCATCAAACAGTTTTAGATTCATAATATTCAATCCAACACAACAAACTTCAAATAGTGCCAAATGTTTTCTACCAGAGAAAGTAGGACGAAAACATGCATCAACCCCTATGCATAGATTACCCCAATGTCATGATAATCCACAAGTTGATTGCCAAAAAAATATATCAAGTGAATCAATAGAACACCCCATTGTCACCAGGGGTATCCACATGCAAGACATACATCAAGTTTTCTCAAATCCAATAAGTAGTCAATCCAATAATGAAGAAACCTCAAAGGTAAAAACTCAATTCATCACAACAAGATAGAGAGGGAGAAACACCATATGATCCAACTATATTAAAAGCTCGCGGTACATCAAGATCATGCCAAATCAAGAACACGAGAGATAAAGAGATCAAACACATAGCTACTGGTTCATACCCTCAACCTCGAGGGTGAACTACTCCCTCCTCGTCATGGTGACCGCTGGGATGATGAAGATGGCCTCCGTTGATGATTTCCCCCTCCGGTAGGGTGCCGAAACAGGGATACAAATGAGATCACTTTGCTGTAATGGCTTGCGGCAGCAGAGCGGAAGTTTTACGTCAAGTTCAAGGGTTTTTTGGATTTATAGGAATTTTTGGCGCTAGTTTCATGTCAATGGGGCCCACAAGGAAGCGACAAGCTCGGTAGGCCCTCCCTACCCCCAGGGCGCGCCTACTAGTCTTTCCACGTCCTTGTGGCTCTTCTGGTTCTTCCACAGAGCTTTGGGGGTCTTGGTCCAAAAAAATCACCATAAATTTTTAGCCCATTCCGAGAACTTTTTTTTCTGCACAAAAAGCAACACCACAATAGTTCTGCTAAAAACATGAGTACGGGTTAGTTCTAATCAAATTATACCAAAACCATATAAATTATTATAAACGTGGCATGAATACTTCATAAATTATAGATACATTGGAGACGTATCATAGAGTTGGCACAATATTTGTGGCACAACCACCATTCATCATTATTATACATGTTATGATAGATCATTACACATCATGGTACACTGCTAGACGGATTCATATAGAGTCATATCATTTCAGTTATCGAGTTGTAAGTAAAAGTGTGATGATCATTATTATTAGGGCATTGTTCTAGAGAGGAAAGGATGATTGAGACTATGATTCCCCCACAAGTCGGGATGAGACTCTAGACGAAAAAAGAGAGGCCAGAAGAGCCCAAACAAATGAGAGAAAAGAGAGAAGGGGCAATGCTACTATCCTTTTCCACACTTTTGCTTGAGACTAGCACCATGTTCTTCATATAGAGAGTCTCCTGAGTTGTCACTTTCATATACTAGTGGGAATTTTCGTTATAGAACTAGGCTTGTATATTCCGATGATGGGCTTCCTCAAATGCCCGAGGCCTTCATGATCAAGCCAGTTGGATGCACACCCACTTAGTTTCCATTGAGGTTTCATACACATATAACTCTTAATGCATCCGTTGCATGGCAATCCCACCTCCTCGCATCGATATCGATTGATGGGCATCTCCATAGCCAGTTGGATGCACACCCACTTTATTCCCTTTTTTTACTTCCCTTATTAATCTCTATCACCACATTCTATTCCACCTATAGTGCTATGTGGCACCCCAGCTCAGAGCAATCAGTTTACCTTGCATTGCCAGCCCAAAGATCATGTCTTCTAGCAATACACAACAACTTGGTACAGAAATACAACTGCTTTATTGATCTCTTGCGGGAACATAGGTTCGATGGTACATAAAGTAGTGAGGCCAAGCGGCACACACGGTGCTGCTGCACATATGTACATTATTTAGTGGACATGATGGGGCTTCAACAATAATGACATGCTACTTCTTGAGCTTGTGTTGGTTTTTCCCTTGAAGAGGAATGGGTGATGCAGCAAAGTAGAGATAAGCATTTCCCTCAGTTTGAGAACCAATGTATCAATCCAGTAGGAGACAATGCACAAATCACTAAATACCTACACAAACAATCAGAGAACATGCACCCAACGTGATAAAGGGGTTGTCAATCCCTTCACGGTTACTTGCAAAAGGGAGATCTGATAGAGATAGATAAACGATAAAGTAAATATTTTTGGTATTTTTGGTTTATAGGTCGAAAACTAAAAGATTGCAAAATAGTAGATCGAAGACTTATATGATGGAAAATAGACCCGAGGGCCACAGGTTTCACTAGAGGCTTCTCCCAAGATAGCAAATAATACGGTGGATGAACAAATTACTGTTGAGCAATTGCTAGAAAAACGCAAAGTTATGATGATATCTAAGGCAATGATCATGAATATAGGCATCACGCTTGTGTCAAGTAGACCCAACAGATTTTGCATCTACTACTATTACTCCACACATCGACCGCTATCCAGCATGCATCTAGAGTATTAAGTTCATAATGAATGGAGTAACGCATTAATAAGATGACATGATGTAAAGGAATTAACTCAAGCAATATGATGAAAATCCCATCTTTTTATCCTCGATGGCAACAATACAATATGTGCCTTGCTACCCCTACTGTCACTAGGAAAGGACACCGCAAGATTGAACCCAAAGCTAAGCACTTCTCCTATTGCAAGAAAAAGCAATTTAGTTGGCCAAACCAAACAGATAGTTCGAAGATAATTAGAAAGATATCAAATCATGCATATAAGAATTCAGATAAAATTCAAATAATATTCATAGATAAGCTGATCATAAATCCACAATTCATCGGATCTCATCAAACACACAGCAAAAAAGTATTACATCAAATAGATCTCCAAGAACATCGAGGAGAACATGGTATTGAGAATCAAAGAGAGAGAAGAAGCCATCTAGCTACTAGCTATGGACCTGTAGGTCTGTGGTAAACTACTCATGCTTCATCAGAAGGGCGTAAGACTTGACCAACTTGCTGCGGGTGACTCTTTTCATCTCATCCAATATCCGGAAGGGTTTCTCTTCATATGTCAACTCTTGAACAAGCTCTATTCTGTCATGTCAGTCTGTTTCTCTGGCAGTGAGATACACTTTCCTAACTGTGATACGTTAAAGAGATCGTGCACTTCGGATAACTTGGGTGGAAGTTCCAGTTGATATGCCACTCCACTAACCTTGGACATGACTAGGAATAGGCCAATGTACCTTTGTGGAAGCTTTTCTTGAGTCTGAAATCGTTTAACTCCTTTCATGGGTGTGACTTGACGATAGGCATATTCTCCTGTTTCAAAATTGATCTGCCGGTGTTCGGAATCGTAGTAGCTCTTTTTGTCGTGACTTGGCTACTTGAAGTCAGTCTCGGTTTCCTTTACTTTTTTATGGGCATCCATCATCAAATCAGTCTAAAGATGTGGTTGTCTCCAGTTTGAGACCAATTTAAAGGGGTACGACACTTACATCCGTACAGAACCTCATAAGGTGACATCTTGAGATTGGCTTGATAACTGTTGTTGTATGAAAACTCCGCATAGAACAAACTATATTCCCACCTAGGCCCTTGAGCTAGGGCACATGCCCGAAGCATATCTTCAAGAATCTAGTTTACTCGCTCAGTCTGACCGTTTGTCTAGGGATGATAAGCAATACTTTATTTCAAGGCAATTCCCAAAGCTTGATGAAGACGTGACCAAAATGCCGAGGTGAATAGAGATCCTCGGCCGGAAGTGATCGTTCTAGGAACTCGATGCAAACTATGATATTGGATACATATAATTGTGCCAGTTGATCTGCCCGATACGTGGTCCTGATTGGAATGAAGTGGGCTACTTTAGTCAGCATGTCCACTATGACCCATACAACATTGTTTCCTCGATAAGTTTTGGGTAGTCCCGTGATGAAATCCATGGAGACATCATCACATTTCCATTGTGGGGTGGGTAATGGTTGAATTAGCCCGATGAGTTTCTGATGCACTGCCTTGACTTTATTGCATATGTCGCAACAAGCAATAAAATATGCAATGTCCTTCTTCATTCCATCCCACCAGAATATTTTCCTTAGGTCTTCATACATTTTTGTACCACCAGGATGGATTGAGTACGATGACTCATGGGCCTATTTTAATATATTTTGCCATCTCCGGTGTCTGGGATACAAATTTGTCCTCAAAATCTCAGTGTACCTTCATCATCCACCTGGAAGTCTTGAATCTTGCTAACTTGCACTCGAGCGATATGTCATTGCAGTAATGGGTCCTCCGCTTGGGCCTTGCGGACTTATTCTTCCAGAGTGGGGGTGACTTCTAGAGTAGCGGTGCAGATGGACTCAACAATGGTCAGGCTAAGCTGAGCCATCTCTTCTTGTAACTTGGGAGGCAAAGATTCCATTAATGTGTTTAATGTGGCTGGTTTGCGGCTGAGAGCATTGGCAACCCCATTAGCTTTACTCGGGTGGTAGTTGATTTTGAGATCATTATCTTCGGCCAATTCAAGCCATCTTCTCTGTCGATGATTCAAGTCTAGTTGGGTGAATATGTATTTGAGGCTCTTGTGATCGGTGAAGATGTGGCAATGCTTGCCAATGAGATAATACCTCCAAATTTTTAAGGCATGCACAACTGCCCCTAACTCCAATTCATGAGTAGGATAGTTTCCTTCATGTGGCCGTAGCTGTCTAGATGCATAAGCCACAACCTTGCCATCTTGCATAAGTACGCACCCTATACCTCTTCTAGATGCATCACAATACACGTTGAAGCTTCGATAAATATCGGGAAGCGTCAATACGGGCGCAGTGGTCAAACGAGTCTTCAATTCATTGAAGCTCTTTTCACAATATTTGAACCATACAAATTTCTGATCCTTCTTGAGTAGTTCTATCATTGGCTTTGCAATCTTGGAAAAGCCTTCAATGAATCTACGATAATAAGCAGCAAGCCCTAAGAAACTTTGGATCTCGAACATAGTAGTAGGTGCTTGCCATTTTAGCACATTTGTGACCTTACTTGGGTCTGTCGCTATTCCTTTAGCTCATAGGATATGTCCCAAGAATCCTACTTGCGTAAGCCAAAACTCACACTTGCTGAATTTTGCATATAACTGATGATCACGGAGCCGTTGCAATACTGCTCAGAGATGTTCTTTATGCTCTTCTTCTTCCTTGGAATATATGAGAATGTCGTCGATGAAGACCACCACAAACTTGTCTGTGAACACTTTGTTCATCATGTGCATGAAGAATGCAGGGGCATTTGTCAGACCAAAAGACATGACCGTATACTCGTACAACCCATAGCGAGTGGTGAATGCGGTCTAGGGAGTGTCTTCCTTCTTGATTTTGAGTTGATGGTACCCAGTCCTCAAATAAATCTTGGGGAATATTTGGGGATCCACTCAGTTGATCATACAAATCATCAATTCTGGGAAGTGGGTACTTGTTCTTGATAGTGACATCATTCAGCTGGCGGTACACAACTGCATGATGCTGCTAACGCGACACTACAATCAGAGACCCTTCGACGAAATTGTGTGCAATGCATTAATTGCAAACAGTGATGTAAAAAACCGTCAAAAAAGATGCTAAATGTTTGCGATGGCAGATACATCAAACACGATTCAGATTTTAGTTGTGTGTGCGATAAGGGGCATACAATTGATCCATGTGAACTATTTGTGATGAGACAGAACAATAGAAACGGGCAGCCAGATCAAGGTGTGTGCGATATACGACATATAGCTCGCTCCGATGAACCACTTGCGATGATCAAGTTGAACACAAATGATTTAACATAACAAGATGTGTGTGATACCCGGCAAATAGGTCGGTAATCAAAATTGTGTGTGATCATTATAGACAGCCCATATAGTCTTTTTTTGTGAATTTGTGCTCAGTAGGGCACACAACTCAAGAAACCAACCTATAGGCGATAATGTAAAATATCTCTATTGAATATGTATTACTAACCGTCGGTGATGATATTGACAAGGGAAACATAGATAATGAATTAATATGAGCGAACGAAAACAACTATATATACAATCTGCTTAATTTAGTCCTTCTTTTTGTTGTTGCATGGCCCCGCGAGATCGTCTTAACGAGGATGCTTCCTATTGCTGACCGTTGGCTTTTCATCACCGTTGTTGTTGTCGTCGTCATTCTCCTCCTCGTTTGACCATTCCTCCTCCTCATCATTGTCGTCCTCTTCTTCATCCTCTGATGTCTCATCATCTGTCTGATTGTCGTCTAACGACTCCGGAGGCGGCGTCCCTTCCATGATCCGAATAAAATCAAGGTCTGGGCTCGACACCGGACTCATGGAAGACGAGCGGGATGATTCCAATGTTGACCTATCATCGGGCGCTAGACTGCTGGCAGAACTTTCGTCCTCATTGTTGCTCGACATGGCTGTGGTACGTATACAAACTGCGAGAAAGCGAGATTGCAGAGTGTCTGCAAGTGTGTAGCATGGCCGGCTGGGGACGATGAAGATGGTGGACACTTAAGCGGGGTATGCAGAGAAGAGGAATGCCAATTGAAGTAGGGGATTGACGTACTATCTAACCGCTAATATAATCAACCATAATTGTTTGTTCCCAGTCGCCCCAAATTCCTGAGATTGCGCAGTTCTCAATGTGATAATTATGCACACGCATTGGAGCGTCCAAATATGAAACAAGTATTTTTCATAGTACTACTCCCTCCATACCGGCGACCTAGGTGAGGAAAAAACGAGAGAACTTGATGATTATTTGGTAATCAAACTATTGCATGCAGAGAATTGACCATTGCATGTTATGCTAAGTAGTCTGAAGTCATTGAATGCATACAAGCCCCAGGACTCCTATTGACTGGTTTCTTTTTTCAGGACAAAAAACAAGGAACGAGTTTTGGGATTATTTGGTTTTCGTAATGTGACTTATGCACTGGTATGAATGGAGTAGGATAGTTGGCAAGCAACATTGAGCTCTTATTATTGATGAAGCGAGTAATAATCAAACTACAAAGGAAAATAAAAAAGACTAAGGAAAATATCTGCACGAATCTTCGTGTAACATCAATGGCATAGGACCTAGATGTGCATTACTTAGAGCACATCTAGATGTGCTTTAGCAATAATGTCAAAAAAAACCTAATCATCATTGAAAACAGTGCATAAAACATGGCTAATGCGACAACCACAACTACACATGCTAGTTCCTTCTTGTCTCTTGCCTTCATCTGTTGCCTGTGATTGATTCTTTCTGGCTTCATCGTACTGATTGTACACTCCAGATTAGTCAGTTTCTTCTTCAGCTTTACGTTATCTTCTACGAGCCTGGTGATAACACTCTGAGCCCTGCTATGCCATTCTTCATCCAGCCAGTTAACAAAGGCACAAGCCTCATATCCCTACCAATGTTAAATAGTATTTAGGATGAGTGGTGGCATTAGCTCAACTAAAATGATGAACTTAATTAGCACTAAACTCTAAGGGGCAACTGAGAAACCGTCCGCCAATGTCGAATCCTTTGTGCATACACGTCGAGCGAGAGTGTACCCATGCACACAACTTAGTTTTTGGTACTTCTCAGTGGCGCAAAACTCGAAGTCGAACTCGTGTTGCGGGAGTCTAGTGTCATGCTCCGGATCCGGCGGTTGATCGCTTTCCTGGGGGTGGGGGTCATTCAGGACGGATTCAGCAAGGAGCTACTTTGGACATGCTAAAAAAGATCGGGATAGATTGGAACCTAATAGTACGATTCGGATCCGTAGTATACCTGCCTTCGTACGACCTTAAGCAAGTGCTCGATGGTGACTGCCGTCGTGGCGGTGCTGCCAAGAGCGGCAATATGAGCAGGAGAAGCCACACCAAAACTGTTAGCACCACTCGTCCGCATTCCCCCAATGTCAGCGCCACGCGAGGCAATTTGGAGGCTATCTAGAGATTTGGGGGAAATGGGGAAACTGTGGGGATAAGCTAATGGTCGGGAACTACTTATCGCACTATGTTTTCTATGACACACTATTTATACATGTCGTTTGTGTTAGGTATTACAACTTCCACACGATTTCCGCACCAAAACATGTGAGAAGACAACGTAGGTGAGACACGGTTGTCGTGACATAACCGTATGTGATGTATTCATGTACTACCCTGTACATAAGTTACTGCAATAATTGAGTTATAGTAATACCTAGTGTAAACAGCCGCTCTATGGATATCCGTCAAAAAATAAAACAACCGCTCTATGGATATCCGTCAAAAAATAAAACAACCGCTCTGCAGATAGAGATGGCGATGGCAGCGGTATCCGAGGCAGCAGTGACCGAGGCAGCGGATGATACTTCTCCATCGTATCTACTTTTTCAAACTCTTTTGCCCTTGTTTTGGACTCAAATTTACATGATTTGACTGGATCTAACCCGGACTGACGCTGTTTTCAGCAGAATTGCCATGGTGTTATTTTTGTGCAGATATAAAAGTTGTCGGAATGACCTGAAACTTCACGGAGATTATTTTTGGAATAAATAAAAAATATTGGCGAAAGAATCAACTAGAGGGGACCCACAGGTCTTGTGGGTCCCACGAAGCTCCACTGACCTCAACTCCAACTCCATATATTCATGTTCGGGGAGAAAAAAAGAAAAGGATTCATCGCGTTTTACAATACAGAGGTTCCGCCACCTCCTGTTCTTCTTCGGGACGACAGATCTGGAGTCCGTTTTGGGCTCCGGAGAGGGTAAATCATCGCCGTCGTCATCATCAACCATCCTCCCTCACCAATTTCATGATGCTCACCGCCGTGCATGAGTAATCCCATCGTAGGCTTGCTGGACGGTGATGGGTTGGATGAGTTTTACCATGTAATCATGTTAGTTTTGTTAGGTTTGATCCCTAGTATCCATTATGTTCTAAGATTGATGTTGCTATGACTTTCCTATGCTTAATGCTTGTCACTAGGGCCCGAGTGCCATGATTTCAGATCTGAACCTATTATGTTTTCATGAATATATGTGAGTTCTTGATCCTAACTTGCAAGTTAGAGTCACCTACTATGTCTTATGATCGGGCAACCCCAGAGTGACAATAGTCGGGACACTTCTCGGTGATGACCGTAGTTTCAGGAGTTCATGTTTTCAGTAAGTGCTAATGATTTGGTCCGGTACTCTATCAAAAGGAGGCCTTAATATCCCTTAATTAGTTTCCAATAGGACCCTACTGCCATAGGAGGGTAGGACAAAATATGTCATGCAAGTTCTTTTCCATAAGCACGTATGACTATATTTGGAATACATGCCTACATTATATTGATGAACTGGAGCTAGTTCTGTGTCACCCTAGGCGATAACTATTGCATGATGAATGCCATCCGACATAATTATCCATCATTGATCCATTTCCTACGATCTTGTTTCATATTGATCTTTGCTTAGTTACTTTTCCGTTGCCACTATTACGATTGCTACAAAACTTCTAGTGTTACTTTTGCCACCGTTACCATTACTTCCATACTACTTTGCTGCAGATATTAAGTCTTTCAGGTGTGGTTGAATTGACAACTCATCTGCTAATACTTGAAAATATTCTTTGGCTCCCCTTGTGTCGAATCAATAAATTTGGGTTGAATACTCTACCCTCAAAAACTGTTGCGATCCCCTATACTTGTGGATTATTAGCAGCTACCGGATAAGAGGTCAATCCTCAGTCGGTGGGTGGTGGCAACGTCATAGGAGGTCAATCCTCGGTCTGCGGTGGGAGATAGGAGGATCTCAACCATTGAGGTCGGCGGCGGCGTGATTGGAGCACATCCATCGCGGTCGATGGCAGGATAGTGGAGGTCGAACTTCAGGTGGTATCCGCACTAAGCTTTGCTCCTCGACCCTGCTGTCTCGGTGCCTCCGGATCACGCTTCTCTGTCTACTGGGTGGAGGTCGCTGTGTGGCTAATTAATTAAGGTATTCTTTTCATGAGTGGCTTAATTAAGGTATTCAATTCCTAAGGGTAGTGTTGTAGTACTATGCATGTAAATTGACTAGCCATTAAGTTTTGTCATCACACGACTAGATAATAATATGGAGCGCCCTTAGTAATTATGAAAATAAAATCTTGTGATTTATGCACGCATATTTGGGCATTAGTTAATCCGTGTATTAATGTTGTTGTTTTGTTTTAATTGCCCTTCGTGTGGTGCAGATGGAATGATCTGAATGAATGAAGAATCAGAGAAGCTCGGATTTTGTCAGTGGCGTGAAGGAGTTCATGAATTTGGCTGAAAGTACAAAGAAGAGAATTGGTGATGAGGATTACATCCGGTGTCCATGAAGTGATTGTGGCAATACAGAGTCACGTGCAGTTGCAGTTGTCGAGTTCCACTTAATCACTCGGGGATTCATGGATGATGTACACGTTGGACCCGACATGATGAAGAACAAGTCATGGATGAATATACCCAGGGTTGCGAGATGCCAAACCCCAGTCAGAGTCACATGGATGTTGAATCTAACATCAGGGCCGAGGCGTCAAGCTACCAATGGAACACCGGAAAGCCGAAACCCCCACTGGTAAACCAAGACAGCGACGCAGATGACGACAACCTTGATATGCTAGATTTTGCTGCTATGATTGCAGATTTAAAGGGGCCCAAAAAACGATATGATTGGGTACAAGTATCTACCAACCATTGATGCGAACTCCAAGAAAGATTTGTATCCAGGTTGCAAAAAGAAATATTCCAAGTTGAGTGCCACACCGGCGCTCCTCAGATTTAAAGCAAAAACAGTCTATCAAACAAGGGCTTGACAGAGTTGCTAGGTCTTTCAAAGAAATTCTTCCGGAAGATAATGTGCTCCCCAAAAGCACAAACGAAGCGAAGAAAATTGTTTGCCCATTGGAACTCAAAGTATAGAAGATACACGCTTGTGTGAATGATTGTATACTGTACCGTGGTGAGTACAAAGATTTGCGTGCCTGTCCCATATGCAAGCATGGAGGATACAAGTGTAGGAGAGAAAAGGACAAGTACAAATTGGACAATGAGATCAAGATAGGAATCCGGTTCAAGGTTGTTTGGTACTTGCCTTTAGTTCCATGGTTG
The DNA here is from genome assembly GCF_002162155.2 of Triticum dicoccoides. Lineage (NCBI taxonomy): Eukaryota > Viridiplantae > Streptophyta > Magnoliopsida > Poales > Poaceae > Triticum > Triticum dicoccoides. The sequence goes on from NC_041385.1 coordinate 615,589,888, forward strand.
AGGCATTTGTTTGCAAACCCTAGAGAGGCAAAGAGGTAGCGGTGGCATCGTGATGAGTGAACTGCGGATAAATATATGAGGCGCCCAAAAGATGGGGCTCAGTGGGAATTAATCGACAACAAGTTTAAAGACTTTGACAAGGATCCTAGAAGTATAAGGCTCGGGGAGTGTACTGAGCAGATGAATCCTTTTGGCGATATGAGCACCAAACACAGCACAGGGCCGGTGCTTCTGTGCACATATAACCATGGTTGTGTGAAGAAAAAATACATTATGATGTCAATGATTATCCAAGTCCTGAAGCAACCTGGAAAGGACATCGACATTTACCTTCAGCAACTGGTAGAAGAACTGCTGACAGTGTGGGTAAAAGAGCCTGTTGTAAAACGTTATGATGCTTACAAAAAGGAGATTTTTGATCTACATGCGATGCTGATGCACACCATTCAAGATATGCCGGCATTAGGCAACACATCAGGGTAGACAACAAAGGGAGATGTAGGGTGTGTCACATGCATGAATAGGACAGCTAGCAGATTTCTTCCCAACTCGCGCAAAACCGTGTATTTGCGTCATCGTAGGTTCTTATGGAGAAATCACCCATACCGAAAGATGAAAGCTGAATTTGATGGTACGACAAAGGTAGGTTTGGGCCCAAGACCTTATGTTGGGGAGGTGGTCCACAACATGGCTAAACAAATTAATGTTGTGCTTCTCAAGAACCACGCTTCGACGGTGAAACAAACACCCAAGGATCAAGTGTTTAAGAAGAAATCGGTGTGCTAGAAATTACCTTACTGGGAGATTCTACATGTACGTCACTGCATCGATGTCATGCATGTAGAGAAGAACATATGTGAAAGCATCCTTGGTACTCTGCTCAAGATTAAAGGTAAAACAAAGGATGGTGACGATGCACGACTCGATATGCTTGGTGATCAATCAAAACACAAGAGTGAAGCAGAAGATGATAACAAATTCCTCCACGCTCGCTAGAGTTACAATTTTAGTACGAAAGAAGCAACAAAGTTTTTCAACTATTTGTTTTCAGTTAAGACACCCTCTTCCTACTCCGCAAGCATCAGAAGTCTCATGGGTGTGAGCTCAGGTAAAATTAAATTGGGACACATGAAGTCACATGATTGCCACATAATGTTGACACAAATCCTCCCGGAGGCCATCAAGAATCTGATGGCCAAAGATATAAGAAACACACTGTGATTTCTTCAACAAACTATGGTAGAAAGTTGTAGATCCTGAAGAGTTAGATCGTATGCAAGAGGATATTGCAAGAATATTGTCCAGCCTAGAGATGTTTTTGCACCGTCATTCTTTGATGTCATGGTCCATCTTACTATACACCTTGTCGAGGAGATAAAGTATTGTGGTCCTATGTTCCTTTGCAACATGTATCCTTTTGAGCGGTTCATGGGAATACTGAAGTGCTATTGTCGGAACCAAAGCCATCTAGAGGCAAGCATCCTACAAGGTTATACCGCGGAGGAGGTGGTTGATTTTTGCACCGAATACATGAAATAAAGACATATAGGGTTGCCCCTCTCTCTCCACGAGAGAAGGATAAAAGGTAAGCCGGTCCTTGCTGGCATGCAAAAGGCTGCACCTGGAGATTTGGCCGACAAAGCCCATTTTATGGTACTTCTTACGCTTATGCTGACAAACACTTGACGGAGATACGCCAAAGCTTCTTACCAATGGTGTATCCATTAGATGTGGAGATGAAGGAGCACACTAAGAACTACGCTGAATGGCTGAAGGATCCATGGATGACTTTGCTACGTGGTTGGCACAAAATCCATCACCTACGGTGTTGATGTACCAAGCATATGATATAAATGGATACATGTTCTACACTGAGGAACGTGATGAGAAGTATCAAAACAACTCTGTTCGAATATAATACATGACTGTAGATGAAGCTGATAAAAGGGTATACTATGGAACCATCAAAGATATTTGGGAACTTAACTATGTGAAAGTTAAGGTGTCATTATTCAGGTGCACATGGATCCCTCTTAGTCAGGTAAAGGTTGATGATTACAGGAAGACCTGTGTTAACATGACATCAATGGCATATCACCCGGACCCGTTCATTCTTCCAGCGTTGCTACCCATATTTTCTATGCGGAAGACCCCTTGCATAAGAACTACCATGTAGTGATGCATGGGAATAGGAGGGTACTAGGCGTCGAGGATGTTGCCGATGAGGACGAGTACAATGAATTTGCTGAGTTGCCAGCCAAGTGATCACGCACCCCTCAAATAGAGAAGCGTAAAATCATCAGAAATCCCAAGTTCATTAGGAGTCAATGTAATGATCCCAGTTCCCCCATGTACATGGGAATTAAGCTGTAAGGCTAGTTTTTATGCCTACGCTACAACTTAATTCGTTCAATTTAGAACTTTCGCGTGTACTGAATTTGTGAGTTATGCCCAGTCTTCTATTGATGTAAGAACCGTTAATATGTTGACCTTGATATGCTGTCAGCTCAAGCGATGAATTTGAATTGTTTATTATTATTATACCATAGAGGTAGCACACTCAATTGACCTCACTCCTGTATGTATGAACAAAAGATATGCAATCTGGTTTGCGAATAGCACATGGTTCATTCATGAAAGCCGTGTGCCGACCAAACCTCGCGCGCGATCTGAGTTGTGCATTATGATTGGCCAAAACACAAACCCCACGGATCGTACGTCTGCACCGTTGGATGCTCCCAGATTAAACGGCAATCCTCATCCCTTTCAACAGCACATGTAGTTGCATTTGTGATTTTACTTATATGCACAAAATGCATGTTAAATTCAAAAAAAAGGCTTAACTATAGCAAACGATGCCTGAAATGCACCAGAAAATTAAACCCGTGATATAATGGTGATTGTGTATCGTGGAAATTTTTATGAGGCCAAACGATGAAGTCACCGACCACCGGAGTTTGAATTGACACGTCTCCTTCTCGAAACCATGACCCTTCTTGTGAGATGCTCCTGTTTCCAAGGAGTGATTATCAAAACTTGTCCCAAACTTTACCAATTTTTTCCATGGGGTCGTGAGAGCACGCCACGGGCACATACCGATTTTGATGATGTACGGACTCCATCTCAATTTTTTGTAATTAAAATACCAACTAGGCCTATGCTGGTGGTGCACCTCGTGGCCGAAATGTTTGAAACTTCTCCCCATTTCTCAGACAATGGATGAAAACTCGCAAAGCGACAGACAAATGATTTGTACACCTTCTTTGCTAACTAACACCCACCTGTAGTTGTAGTAGGGTATTGATTTTTATATGCAGTAAATGCAAGGTAAATGCAAAAAATGACTTAAATATAGCAGACGAGGACTGAAATGGGCCAGAAAGTGAAATCTAAGGTATATCCATGATTGTTTGCCGCGAAAAAAAATCGAGGTGAAACGATGAAGTCACCAACGATTGGAGTCCGAAGTGCCACGTCTCCTTTTGGGAATTAGGATCCTTCTTGTGAGATGCTCTGGTTTGGAAGGTGCGAGCATCAAAACTTGTGCCAAACTTTGCCAAATGTTTTTCATGGGATTGTGAGAGCACGCCACGGTCACACACCGATTTTCATTACTTTTGGACTCTATATGCATTTCCTGTAATTAAAATACCAACAAGGCCTACGCCTATGGCCGCACCCTACAGCCGAACTGTTTGAAATCTTTTCCCGTTTCTCGGACAATGAATGAAAACTCGCAATGCGACACACAAAAGATATTGCTAAAATTATGTATAGCCAAAATTATGTCTACCATAGCTTACTACAGATACACCTATCACAACCGCTTGTCTTGATCCTGAGATTCGTGCACAGGGGAGGCGGGGAAATTATGGATGGGTAATGGTGAGTTTTGTCAGCTCGCATGACAGATAAAGGTTGCATGAGAGACAACACTTCTGGTGGTCCAACTAACGCGCACATGGCCGGGATGGGGAGAGTTGGGTGTGTGAAGCTCACTTTTGGAGCGATGGAACCTCTGGCCGAAAAGGATAACAAATGCAGCAGGCGGTAGACCTCGTGTCAGCATGTGGTCACGTGACAAGCACATTACCATGGCAGCAGATTAAAATAGTAGCGCATGGTGTGAGGCGTCATGTATGGACGTAGAAAAGATAATGCATGTTGTATTATATTTATAAGCAAGATTACAATCCCTATCGGTTGACTTCTTTGTCAGCCAAATACACATCAGTAAGTTCAGAGATGGGATTGAATACATGAGGGGCGTCCTAGCATGGTCTCAGTCTATTTTTCTGTAATTATAGGATCATTTGTAATGTGGGATTCAAAGATCAAAAGTATGCTTGGTCCCTTGAGAACGTTATAGGGCTCAATGCTTCACCAAGTAGTGATGGTCAACCATGCATGAGTTTTACATGGCAACACGTTGACAAGTCCGTTTAGTATGGAAAGTTTGTGCATGGTGTTGTTTTGACCGGAATGGTTATCTTATCATCCGGACGTGGAAGAATGGTGCATGGTTTCCGTTTAATAAAACTAACAACATGTCCATGGAACTGACAGTGAAGAACTGAACAACATGTCCATGGAACCGATGGTAAAGAACCGAACAAAATGTCCATGGAACCGATGGTGAATGAACCGAACAACATGTCTGTGGAATTGATGGTAACAAAGTAGAACTGTCGCCAATGGAAAAGAACATGATGTAGTCAAAGAACCGACCACCACGTTAAAAGAGTTGGGTCTCAGCGACCCATATGCCTTCCACGCGCGGAGCCGGACTATGAGAATGTAAGGAATTGATGACCAATGAGAGGTAGAACCGATGGACATCACGACCGAACCGAAGTCTAAGAAATTAGAAATAGTTCAATCAATAATGTGTGTACACGCGAAGAACTAAAGCCATGAAAGAACCGAACAACATGTCCATGGAACCGACGGTGAAAGAAGCGAACAACATGTTCATAGAACTGATGGTGACAAAGTATAACCGTCGCCAATGGAAAAGAATGTGATGAAGTCAAAGAACCGACCACCACATTAAAAGAGTCGGGTCCCAACGACCCCTATGCCTTGCACGCGTGGAGCCGAACTATGAGAATGTAAGGAACTGGCCACTAATGAGAGGTAGAACCAATGGACATCATGACATAATTGAAGTCTATTAAATTAGAAATAATTCAACCAATAATGTGTGTACACGCGAAGGACTAAACCCATGAAAGAGCCGAACAACATGTCCATGGAACCAACGGTGAAAGAACCGAACAACATGTCCATGGAACCAATGGTGACAAAGTAGAACCGTAGAACCATAGCAGTCTATAAGTAATTATATATTTTGTGGAACCAATATATATTTTTGTTTTTCTGTAGGTGGTGTCTCGTTTAAAATTAAAGTCTATAAGTAATTATATTTTTTTGTGAATGAACCATAGAAGACAAGCTCGCAATGTTTTCATGCACGTCATGGTGCGTATAGAAAAGCACTTAAACATTAGATTTGTAAATACATTTCCCCCGGGAAAAAGATGGGCATGCATTATTGGATTTTTCATGCTCGAAAATGGGCATGCATTACTATGGTAGGTCGTGAAATTATGTACATGCATTCAAAGACCAACCTGATCTCACGAAACCGAAGCCACAACAGGACTGATACGTACACGCGTATGACAAGTACAACTCCATTACACACACGTACGACTTTTACCAGATCACATGAAGCTAATGACGGCAGACCACATGTCTCATGACACGCGATCAACATGGATGCTCTGCACTCCAGAAGACACTAATGGGCACATAAATGTAGCGTAGGTTCAATACATGGCTCACATAGGTTCCTCCCGGGCATACATGGATCCGTCGCGGATATTAGACCGAACCAGCGTCCGTCTCGTCGTGGGCGTCACGTGCGAGAAAAACGGTACCTAAGAGCGCGCCGTACACATAAGAACCTACATGAAGTGTTGTCCAGTAGGTGGAAACTGATATGTACAACGCTACTGATGGCCACCCTTTCATATGCATGCACGCGACAGGCTTTTCGTCAGCCCATTAGCATAAAGCAGCCAGAACCGAACTGCCAACACAGCTAAATTACCACTCACATGGGCTTCAGACAGTACTACAACAGACAACTAGTATGAATCACAAAGCGCACCCACGGTACTGATAGCTATTTCTAGGGCTTCATGTAATAGAATATTATTCTGTTACTCTAGCTTGAACTGACGGTTTTAGGCGGTTGTACCGATGATTTAATCTCGTCGAACTGATCGTCCTCACTTAAAAAAACTCTGATTTTTTTGTTCGAATGGGTCATGTAACATATGGTTGGAAAGTTTTTGCCAGCTGCATTACAAGTATATAGGAATTTTTTGCAAAATCATCACAGTTTAAGAGCAGTTTAAAAAAAATGTTTTTTCCAAAACCAGAAACATGAATCGTATTTTGGACTTAATTTTCAAATGGTTTGTCAGAATTGAGCAAATAAGATGGCATTGGAAAGATGGTGAAAATCCGCTCCTTCCATATATCTATTGTTTTTTCAGATTCTATACAATTTAAAATTAATTTGAAAAATGGTGAAATTCTGGGCGAAATGTATTATTCGCATTTTTTTGCAAACGGTTTGCCGGATTAACGAAAATGATATGGTGTTGAAAAGCTTGTGCAACATTTTCGTATAGAAATGTTTTTCTAATTCCTTACGGTTTAAGAATTCAAATACGGTCAAATTTAATTTCGAATGCGAGTTTTTTAGAAAGTTTGTCAAAATGGGGTAAATAATATACCATTGGAAAGCTATCGGAAATGCAAAACTTAGTGTCTGGAATGTTCTCTCAAATTTGCAATCTTTAAAGAGTAATTTTGAATACGGTGAGACACATGGTGGTATTTTTCCATCAGAAAAAACAGAGTACTTGTACTGATATATGTGTGTTTCCATACTGATTTATTTTTCAAAAAGTAATATTGAATATGGTGAGACCGGTTGTGCTATTTTTTCTATTTCAAAAACAGAATACTCGAACTGATCTATGTATGGTTTTGTACCAAGCGTGTGTTTTCACATACTCTCAACGGTTTACTATATCATCGTCCCCAAACTTGCATGGTTTATATCATTGAACTGAATGATATTTTTCGTCAGTTTACTACCCATTTTTTTCACACTTGCGAGAGTCATTAATAGGTTTACTTACTGGCTAGTAACGCATGAACTCCTCAGAAAATAATACATGAACTACTAGGAACATAAATTTTCATCGAGCACTTGAAATCATAAAACGTTACATAACGAGAAGCACTAAACCATGAATGTAAAAATAAGTCCCACATCCATCATATACCGGGAGCTTCCACTTGAATAGGAAATTTTTTTCATCCCACGCTGATCAAAACACAAAACCTGAAGAAAATAAGTATTGGTTTCTCATTGAAATAACAACAAACAGGAGCACAAAATCATAGCTTTTCGCCAATGTCAGCATGGTGCATCGTTGCATTTTTCTCATTATTGTTGTTGTCTTCCTGGACTTTTGAAAGTGCTATTCCTGGTCATTTATTGTCATGGCCAATAACACCTGAAAGTACTCTTCTAGGTCTCCACTCTCCCGAAATCCCTAAACTATTAAAAACCAATAGATTTACACAACGAATATAGAAATGCACAAATGAATCTCCTTCTCAAGATTAGTGATGAAGGATGCAACCAATATCATCGACCAAATGCCAAAGCATAGAATAAATGTGAGCAGAAATAAAACAACACCTTAGTTTTCTCAGGTTTCTTCATGATCCACATTGGTTTTTTTCATCGTTGAATTTTTCTCCCTCTGAAGTTATGGTCTTTTTGAATCTGAACTAATGATAGACCATTTTTTGCCAAACTGTCTGCACATTTCTAGAGTGGTGGAGAAGGAGCTCATGTCACTACCAAATCAACGGTATTAGAAGTTGGTGGAATATAAGTAAAACAAACTAATTGATTTTCAAGTGCTCCTATGAACTAAATTTAAATTAGAAATTAAACAAAACTTAATTTTTCAAGTGCTCCTATGTGTAGTACACGCACAACCTGACAAGGCAATGTACAAGTTCATGTACAGTAAACATTATAAGTTCACAAAGAAACCTAAAAAGAGTTTTGTACTATATCTGCTATAACAACTATAACAACCAAGTTAATGTACGCCATGGTGTCGGACTGGGAGGACGCTGCGGATCCTGGAATGGTGGAGAGGGAGCTCATGTCAGTACCACATCAATTATGGTACTAGAAGCTCATGGAATATAAGTTAAACAAACTAATTGATTTTTAAGTGCTCCTATGAACTGAACTTAAACGGTGGAAACTTAGGGTAAAGCAGTCAGTTTATATGAACTAGTTCTGCTTGGACTGATGTCTGCATTCCACTTGGATGGTGCCAGTCACCATGGTGGACGACCTCGTGGCCAAGTGTGGCCAAGGCGACCACTGGGAACTATAGTTGTTTGTGCTTCTTCTTAGCAGCGAACTCACACAAGGTGGATGTGATTATGGGAAGCATGGTTCACGGGTGGCCTTCATCTTGCCACTGGATACGGGCTACTCACGCTCGTGGAAGCCGTCGACCAGACACGGAGCAGCACCACTCGTGGACGGAGATCAATAGAAGCTTTTCCAGCAAAGCATTCTCTAATGCAAATCTTCCTAGAAACCTCATCCAATGCCACAAAGGCATTAGCTCTGGGTTTTAGCTGAAACTAACTTTATATGAAATGTGGGAAAATTTGTTACGAGGATAAGAAACCATTTTCCAAACAAGAAAAAAAACAAGTACAAGGATGAGTATAGGAACAGGAGTTGCTGGCATGTTTATGTGAATGCGTATGTTTCTTTAGTACACCATGTTTATGTTGTTCAGTACACCATTTGATGGAACTACAAACTCTTTTTCTCCCTAAAACAAGCAAGATTAACACAAACATCCTACATTTCTAGCATCATAAGTTACTTGTCATGAACTAACAGATTTACACAAGTAGACCAACCAATGGCAAAATCTACTAACTGTTTAAAATAATCGGTAATTTGGTACGCATTGGGGATTCATGTGTTCCGTTGCACTGAATTCAATAACCAAAATGCAAATTCATACAGAAAACATCCAAAAAGAAGTGTAAGCACCTAGGTGGAATAAAGTTGAAGCCGACAGCCATGGACTGCTGGTTGCGACGAACTCGACCACCCTGATGCCATTGGGTTGGACTGAGGATGGCACACATGCGCCCTTGACGACGGCAGAGAGCACGGGAGACTACAACTACCAGCACTACAAAAACACATATCGACTCTGTAGGCAGAGACTATAACACACACATATTCCTAAATTGCAAATTTGCAATACATATTTACATACTACATCAAGGTGATATCTCTATACTTACAAACTTTATGGAAGGTGAACTCGCAATTTTTCTTTTTAAACTTTGTTTCTTTTTTTCTGAACTGATACAAACTTCCACCACGTACTTTTGTGATTTTATTTTCAAACAACACAAGAGAAGATCTTTATTTACATCGTGGATACATGTCCAACCATTTCATTTCTGGAAAGCAAGTAAACATCTTTGTCCTATTTATATAACCCAACCCATTTTTGTAGAAGTGAAGCACATAATAGAGCAAAAACTAGAAGTTGGATTGTGAATAGTATTAGAAGTTTAGTGCACACATAATAAGAAATAGCAAATACGAGCATGGAGCAGCAGTACAGATATGTAAAAGTTCTAGAATTTGATAAAAAAATTGAAGTAGCTTGATCTGGTTAGTACTACCATAACAAGATACATGTAAAAGTTAAGTGACAACAAGTTCAAAAGAAATTCCAAAAATGAAATCGAATAATTGTACACCGTAGTGTCTTGTCTAGATGTACACGACGGAGCCCGCGGGCTACATCTCAAGCCGCGCTGTGCAGAGAACTGGTGTCGAATGATTCAGCCCCAGTGGGCTGGGAGCATGCCCTTGTTGTAATCAGAAATTTTTACCATTGACTTCTGAACAATAGGTACAAGAATCACCAAAAGTTGGACCAAAGCTCTAGGAATTTTAGCTCAAAGAACAAACACGTTTAAGTTCAGAGATGAAACATAGTTCAACATACTTCAGTGTGATTTTTTGCATAAGGAAAATCGCAGAAGCAACATACTTGGACTGAAGCTCTAGCAACATAGTTGAACTTAAGAGGAGCCAAACCTCAGCCCTAGCATTCTTCAAGCTACATTTAAGAGGAGCCAAATTTTTTTCCGTTACCATTGATGAGAGTAAAGTAAATACAGTTATCCGAAACAGCATAAGCTCAAACAAGTTGAAGTTTCTTTTACTTGGGAACAACTTCAGTTCACATGTCTCTCACATAAATAAATTTTAGTTTAGGCTTAATAGACAGTAAGTATGTGTTAACTGAAAACAACTTGAGTTTAACACGGCACATATCCTAGAGATACATGCTTCTCAAGCCTGAACAAAGGCAAAAAAATTGATTTTTCAATGCATTGTAGGCAAGAACGGATCCGAGTCATGATGCGATTTATTCCATCGAACTACTACGAAAGTTTCACTATACTATTAAGTTTTTAACACAAAAGTATTGAATTGTTTACTGTCTTCCCATTATGAATTGATGGCATAATACATGTTGAAATGTTACACAAAAGCAAAATTCAAAAATACATATATATTTGGCATATTCTATAAGAAAGAACTTGAACGATCAATCCAAAACATATTTGAAGTTGAACGATTATTTTCCTTACCGAGTGTTAAAGAAAATAAAACCAGAGACGAGCTCACCGGAGAACTTGCACACGGCGAGCTGCAGGGGGTAAGGGAGGGCGATAGTGCGCGGGGTTCTGACTCGGCGAATGGAAGTGGAAGCAGAGGGCGAGCCGCCGACGCGGTGGAAGCAGAGGGACAATAGCGCGTGGAAGCAGGGGATGGGGTGGTGATGTGTGGAATCAGCGGGGAGCGGTCGAAGATGCGCGGAATGAAGGAAGGGGGACCCGACGACGCCTAAAATCAGGGAGGAAGCAGTCGCTAGCGCGGTGGTTGGTGGCCATGGCGGCTGGTGTAGCTCGGTGGATGCAGCGGCCGGTGGGGGCGCGGTATTTTCGCCGGTAGGTAGGAAAGGGACGCGGCGAGTCGCCA
>NC_041385.1:615601431-615670710 GCF_002162155.2 Triticum dicoccoides
GCTGGTGTGGTGGGAGACAGGGCCGCAACTGGTCGCCGGGATATTTTTTTCTTTTTGAGCGGACGTCGGGAGGTGGGATGCGGCCGCGGTGAGGTGGGCGCGTGGGAGGATGGGCTCGGGGACTCTTCTTTTTCCAGCGAACCAGTTCGATCGCTCCTTATAGGGCCGAGGGGTAACACAATAATATTTTGTTACTAGTAACAAAATAATATTATAATGTTCTGTTTCTAATGAGGGCATATATATATATATATGTGTATATATATATATATAGGGCTGGAGTATTCTGTTACCGGTAACAGAATATTATTCTGTTACCCTCGCGCCCTATATAGAGGCGTGTTCGTTTTCTTCCTCCTGCCACCGCCCGAAACCACCTCCGCCCAGCGCGCCGCCCCGATCCCACCTCCACACAGCGCGCCGCCGCTCGGATCCACCGCCACCCTGCGCGCCGCTGGCTCTATCCCCCTCCTCCCAGAGCGCCTCCGCCAATCCCCCTCCTCCCAGCGTGCCTCCCGTCGCTGACCCCCACCCCCAACTTGCCTCCTGCCGACGACCCGCCTCCATCCGCCGGCGTGCTTCCCTCGCCGTCCGCGGCGCGCATCCCTTCCTGTCCATCTCCCATGCGCCGCCTCATCCGACGACCTGCGCACCAGTGCACCACCACCCCTACACCGCCATGGCCGGCCGCCGAGATCCAAGGCTGAGGAGGACCTATGAGTCTTGCTCGCCGGAGCTAGTCTGCTCGCCAGCCACCTTCCTCTCCCGCACTCTCCTGTTGCCTTCCTCGTGGCGCTCCGTCCACCTTCCCGCCCGCGCTCTGGCCGCCTTCCTCCCGACGCTCCGGCCGCTCCCTCCCATGCACGCCGGTCGACCGCATCCCCGCTTCCATCAGCTCCACCTCGACGGAGCCGTCAGTCCACTATATAAACCATAAGTACGATGGTGATGACATTGACAGTAAGGATAAGGATGAGAAAGAAAATTTAAAACTAATACTAAAAGAACATCGAGTGATTATTTTTTAAGAAGTACAAACTCTCTAGTACCATAAGTACCATAAATTAAAAATTAAGAATTGCCTAAGTTCTGACTCAAGGAGACAAATTTGCAAAAAAATTATAGCAGTAAAGGTTCGAAGGAAAAAAGCAACTTAACAAATGGAAAAAACGACAATGGATTTATATTATGTTAATCACCGGTGTGCTCTTGTTTATCAGTTCATGTGTGCTCTTGTTATCAGGTCGTGTGCCAACTTGTTATCAATTTTGTGTGTGTGTGTGTGAGTTGGTAAACCAAGTGTAGCTGCTGCAGAAAAAAGGCATGGGATGTGCTGCCCTCAGTTCTCTCTCGACAAATCCAGCAGTGCGGGTTCTCTGGTGCACCAAGTATTGCCGGCGGCGATGCTTGCATCATGGCCCATTGAGTAGATGCAATTTTCCTGGTTTTCACAGACAACATGGATTTTAGTTCAGCTACAGAAACCACGCAAGTTCAGTGATAATGGTACCATAAGTTCGGACAAGAAAACAAATAAGAACTAAAACAGAAAATTTTAAATTCTACAAGTTCAAGTGCTCATCCACACATGATAATTCAAGTTGGTAAAAGTTTAAAATGGTAAAAAGTTCAAGTTGGAAAACAAGAGAAATCTAGAACATTCGTTGCAAAAAAAATTGACTTAAAAAAAAGAAACACGCGAAAAAATAACATTCAGTTCAACAATAAAAACCATGCAAGTTCGGGGCTAGGATACAGTACACTGTTGAAAACTTACGAGAAAAAAATTACCCAAAAAATAGAGCAAAATCTAGTTAGTGAAAACACGCATAGTACAAACCCGTGCAAATTTCAGTACAAGTACACTTTTTTGAAACCATTCAAAACTATTGTACAAAAAATAGCTCAGTACAAACATACACGTATATCAGTACGACTACTCTGTTTTTCAGACGAGAAAACAGCAGGATCCATCATGTCGTATTCGAAATTACTCTTAAATGGTTGTGAAGTAAAGAAAACGTCCAGCATGACTAAGTTTTGCATTTTCGATAGCTATCCAACGGTATATTATTTGCCCCATTTTGACAAACTTTTTAAAAAACTGCGTTCGAAACCAATTTTAACTGTATTTGAATTTGTATTTAAACCGTAAGGAATTAGAAAAAACTTTCTATACGCAAAAGTGGCGCATTTTCCATAGCTTTCCAACGCCGTATTATTTGCATCAATCTGACAAATCATTTGCAAAAAATCACGAAAGTATGTTCCGCCCAAAATTTCACCGTTTTTCAAATTACTTTTAAATCATATAGAATTAGAAAAAACAATACATATATGGAAGATGCGGATTTTCACCAGCTTTCCAACACCGTCTTATTTGCTCAATTCCGACAAACCGTTTGAAAATTGAGTCCAAAATATGATTCACGTTCTCAGTTTTGAAAAAAACAATTTTTTCAAAACTGCTCTTAAACCATAATGATTTTGCAAAAACGTTCAATATACTTGAAATATGGTTGTCAAGAGCTTTCCAACGATATATTACACGCCCCGTTCCGACAAAAAAATTCGAAAAAGTTTTTTAACTAAAGAAGGCGATATGTTAAACACAACTGAAAGCTTCAGTTCAACCGCTTCGAAAACATCAGTACAACCACCTGAATCCGTCAGTTCAAAAAGGGTAACAGAATAATATTCTGTTACGCGTAACAGAATAGCCCAGATGTATGTATATATATATATATACATATATATATATATATATGCATGGTAAATGCAAAAAATAACTCAAATATAGGAACCGAGATCTCAAATGCACCAGAAAATCAAATCTTAGCTTACAAGGGTGATTTCTTACCGTGGAAAAAAATTTGAGGTGAAACAATGAACTCATGTTTTCATTCAAACGAAAATGTGATGTTAGTTCATGTAAATGTTCTCAAATAGCACACGGTTCACTCATGAAAGCCGTATGCCTACCAAACCGTAGTCGACGCCCCCTGCTGCACGCGTGATCTTAGTCGTGCGTTCTGCTTGGCCAGAACCCAAACCCACGGATCGTATGTCTGCACCGTTGGATGCTCCTAGATTGATCGGCAATCCTCATCTCTTTCAATAGCACATGCAGTTCTGGTTGTGATTTTATTTATATGCACAAAATGCATGTTAAATTTAAAAATGTCTTAAATATAGCAAATGATACCTGAAATGCGCCAAAAAATCAAACCCATGATGATTGCGTATCGTGGAAATTTTTATGAGGCCAAACGATGAAGTCACCGGCCACTGGAGTTTGAATTGACATGTCTACTTTTGGAAACCATGATCCTTCTTATGAGATGCTCCGGTTTCCAAGGAGCAATCATCAAAGCTTGTGCCAAACTTTACCAAAAAAAATTCCACGGGGTCGCGATAGCACGCCATGGGCACACACCAATTTTGATGATGGTCAGATTCCATCTGAATTTCCTGTAATTACCAACTAGGCCCCCGCCAGTGGCCGCACCTCGAAGCCGAAATGTTTGAAACTTCTCCCCGATTTTCGGACAATGGATGAAAACTCGCAAAGAGACACACAAATCATCAGTACACCTTCTTTGCTAACTAACACCCACATGTAGTTGTATTAGGCTTTTGATTTTATATGCACTAAATGCAAGGTAAATGCAAAAAAATGGATTAAATATAGCAGGCGAGACCTGAAACGGGCCAGAAAATCAAACATAGGGCATATCCGTGATTTTTTACTGCGAAGAAAAAAATTCGAGGCGGAACGATGAAATCAAAAACGTAGGAGTCTGAAGTGTCGCGTCTCCTTTTGGGAACTATGATCCTTCTTATGAGATGCTCCGGTTTGGAAGGTGCGAGCATCATAACTTGTGCCAAACTTTACCATTTTTTTCCATAGGATCGTGAAAGCACGTCATGGTGACACACTGATATTCGTTATTTCTGGATTGTATATGCATTTCATGTAGTTAAAATAACAACAAGGCCTACGCCTCTGGCCGCACCCTGTGGCCGGACTGTTTGATTTTTTTTCCCGTTTCTCGGACAATAAATGAAAACTCGCAAAACGACACTATACAGCCGGTCTATTCTGCTAATATTAGCAGAATAGTTATTCTTCTAACACTTCCGCACTACACGCTCAATGCAAGGTCACTGCACTTTCAGTAGCACAGGTACTGCAATACAGAGACTAGTGAACTTCGTGTCAGAAAAAATTGCACGCGTTGTTTTTTCGGTACTGTTTTCGCTCTATTTTTTCAAACGTTTATCGGAATGATGCATGTAATATACCGTTGAGAATCTATGGATCAGGCGCAACTTTTCCGTGTCGAACACTTTTCGATATTCTTCATGGTTTAAGAGCAGTTTCGAAAATTGTGCGGCTCGCGATGAATGTGATCGAGCGTTTTTTGTGTGTTTTCTTCTAAACCGCTCATCAGAATGAATCAAATGATACACCGTTGGAAAGATATCGTCGAGGCGCATCATTTTTCATATCTATCATTTTCTTTAATTCGTTACGATTTAAGAGCAGTTTTAAATTTACTAAATCGCGGAATTCTGTTTTTTTTATTTTTTGCAACTTTTGGTACTGTTTTCGCTCCAGTTTATGAACCATTTGTCAAAATGATGCGTATGATATGCCGTTGGAAAGCTACGGTCGAGGAGCAACTTTCATATGTTGAAATGTTTTTGAGATTCCTTACGGTTTTTAGTTAATTTTGAAAATCGTGCGGCTGACGATGAGAGGTAGCGGCCGTTTTTCATGAAACTTTTACAAACCTCTGGTCGAAATGATTCAAATTATACGTCGTTGGAAAGATATCAATGATGTGCAACTTTTTCATGTAGAACACTCTCTCTGATTCCTTACGGTTTAAGAGCAATTTTTATTTTAACGAAATGCGGACACTTTGTTTTTTCGCGACACCAAAATCGGCGTATGTACTGCATCAGACAGAAAACCGCACTTCTTTAGACTAAAAGCCGCACTTCATCAGACAGACAAGTGCACTGCATGATTTTTTTTGTGGGACATAAATTTTCCCATACGAGGTGGAGTGCACTTCATGTCGAGTATTGGTGAACCGCAATACTATGAAAAGTGAACCTCGAGACTACCGTAAACGGGCTGCGACACTGCCGAAAGTGAGCCGCTTGGGCTTTTCCCAAATTCAATATTTTTTACGTGCATAGACCGGGCGAGTGGACCGCAGGGAGTGAGCAAGTGAACCACATGTAATGAGAAGTGAGCTGCTTTCCTAGGTGCTTTTGTTTCGGATCATCAAGTGAACCACAAAGGAGTTTTATGGCAAACTTTGTGAGAGAACCAAGTGAGCTTCAATTTATACATATACATTCATTGTTTTACACAGTCACACACACACACACATACATACAAAAAACCAACATTGTCGCTAGCCGAACCATAATTGAGGACTAGCAGAGCTGCACTATACTACAAACCTAGCACCGAAACCGCACCTGCAAAATTTAACCAAACTTCAAATTGGAAGCCACGACTAAGGAGAAAGCGAGCTGCTATTGGGAAAGAAGATAAGACACACGCCATCATTAACGTTGAATTTTCTAGGCTGCACGCGCACCCACAAACGAACTGCACGCAAATTTTTTGGTCTGCACAGGAACATGCAGAGAACTGAATCAAAGTCTACGACACAACAGCCAACTGAATTGCCCTAGCCAGAGAACTGCTACACTCTACTGCTAAAACAACAAACAACAAAATAAATTGCACCAGGCAGAGAACGACACCGAGTAGTTCATCTCTTTTCCTTTTTTCTGTTTTCTGCCCTCCTGCTAAAAACAACAAAACTAAAATTCGTTAATATGAACTACAGGGTCGAGAGCAATGGACTACATTGGCTTCTCGGGTGCACGACCGGAGCAACACTTTTTTTAATCATCCACATCGACTTATCAGAACTGCACAAGCGACACAATCGAGCTGCAAATGACATGCCTAGTGTACCTCACGCGCCGCCTCGACGAGCTACACACATGGTGGCGGACGACGCGGCGCCCGCGCGTGACGTGATGCAGGTGAGCCTTCACCAGCGCAGCTCTTGCAACAAAAAAATATTAGGAGAGGTGGGACAAGGGAAAATGGGGAACAGGGGCAGTGCTCACTAGAGGATCCTGCCGGTGGACGACCGGTGGTGCTCGTTGAAAGACCAAGCCAGTCCAGTACTAGGATTCCACCCAGTACTGCGTTGTCCCGTGGGATGTACTTCTCATTCCCATGGGCTGAGCTGCACGCGACGCCCGCAGCGGCCGACACTGATAGCCACGCTTGAACACAGACAAGGACGAGAACAAGGGGAGGAGCAAGACTCTGGCTGTCCGGCAGTGGCGCAGCCGTTGCCCTCCTTGTGTGCCTCCGAGGCGGCCACGGTTGTGATTCAGAGTCGTCATTAAGGAGCCCTGGAGCCTGGAGCTTGAGATCGAGGATGACGAGCTTCACGGGAAGAGAACTACATGGAGTGGAGGGGCACACCATAGCTGGATCTAGAACACATGGGACCCACTTTCCATGGATCAAGTGGCTCCGATGGCCAAATCCGGCACGAGGCATGCCATGGCACGGCGGAGATGGATGAAATCCAGCCAGAGGAGAGGGGAGGCCGTCGGTTATGGAGACAAAGTCCACAGCTGCCCAAGGGAAGATGGGGTGCTGGTTGCCGCACCCATGGCCGTCGCAGCCGATTTCGATGGTTTCAAGGCGCGTCGGGGGATAGTGGCGGCCTGAATCTGGTGGTTGAATGCCACGTCTTGGGCCAGTGAGGGCCGGATCCGGTGGTTGAGGCCACGCCGGGGGGCGATGGTGGTCGGATCCGGTGGTTGAGGCCGCACCGTGGCCCGGTGGCGACGGATTTCACCATTGCCGGGGGTGGCACGGGAGAAAGAGGGAGAGGGTGGCGGCCAGCGTAGAAGGTGGGGCGTGGGGTTGGAGGAAGGTGCAGCACCGGGGGTGGTGGTAAGAGAAAGGTAGAGGAGTGGGGGCACGGTGACGGTCGGTGGGAGGGGGTTGTCGGCATGCCGGCCATGAGGTACTGCAATATTAGCAGAATAACTATTCTGATAAAACTTCCGCACTGCATGCTCAACGCGAGGGCACCACACGTTTAGTAGCAGGGGTACTGCAATACAGAGAGTAGTGAACTTCGTGTCGGAAAACACTGCAGGTGGTGTTTTTTCGGCACCTTTTTCGCTCTAGATTTCTAACCGTTTATCAGAACGAGGCGTCTAATATATCATTAAGAATCTATGGATTAGGCGCAACTTCGCCATGTTAAACACTTTTCGAGATTCATCACGGTTTAAGAGTAGTTTCAAAACGGTGTGGCTGATGACGAAAGGCAGCGAGGGTTTCTCGCGCTTTTTCCTAAACCACTCGTCGGAATGAAGCAAATGATACACCGTTGGAAAGATATTGTCATGGCATATCTTTTTCATATCTATTATTTTCTCTAATTCATTACGGTTTAAAAAGCAGTTTCAAAATTACTAAATCACGGAATTGTGTTTTTCAATTTTTTTGAATTTTTCGGTACTATTTTCGCTGCAGTTTTTCAACCGTTTGTCGAAACGAGGCGTGTGATATGCCACAGATGAGGCGCAACTTTCATACGTCCACATGTTTTTGAGATTCCTTAGGGTTTTAAGTTAATTTTGAAAATCATGCGGCTGACAATGAGTGGCAGGGCTGTTTTTCACGGAATTTTTACAAAGCGTTGATCGGAATGATTCAAATTATACGTCATTGGAAAATATCGATGATGCGCAACTTTTTCATGTAGAACACGCTCTCTATTTCCTTACGGTTTAAGAGCAATTTTGAATTTACCAAAACGCGAATACTCTGTTTTTCGCGACACCCAAATCATCGTGTATACTACATCAGACAGAAAACCGCACTGCTTTAGACTGAAAACCGCACTGCATTAGACGGTCACGCATACTTCATGAGTTTATTTGTCAGCAATGGTCGTGGATGAACCATACCAGGGCGCGTCGCGCACTGCTCGCGGGATCCGGGTGCACAACACATCCAAAATCCAAAAAAAATATTTTTTTCCTCCGTTATTTTGAACTTCACATTTTTTGTCTTTTTCTAACTTTTTTTATAAATGCATCAAGACTACATGGGGAGGTTAGTGAACACTCTTAATTTATTTAACTTCTTACAAACGCATCTGGACCGTTTACTCTACTGTAGCTGATTCTGTAGTCATCTGCATTATACCATTGGAGCAGAGGCATCCTGGAGTCACAATTCATTTTTTCTCTCTTTTTGTTGTCCCCCATCTCCTCCAAACACTAGTGAACTGAACTGCAAGAATAGCAGATAGGAAACTTCAATGCACCGAAGATTCCCATCCAAAAAATCAAAAAGAAAAATAGAGTCCAAAGTGACACGAATGAGAGCAGTGAACTGCAGAAAAAACACCAAACCGCACGCTGGTGTTTTACAGTTTCTTTTTCAACTGAACCGCAAGACAATGACTACTGTGCACTTTGATTTTTTTAAGAAGACAAAATAGTGGACTGCAACTTATTTTCTAAATTGATTCAGTTCACTGCAAGGTGGCTCTGGCCATTGCATTTCTGTCCATCGTTGGAGCTTCTCTCGCTGGCAGTTGTACCACTTACATACCAACAAAGTGGATGGGTGTTAGGAAAAGAAAAGAGAAGAAGAGAGAGGCTCGTGTGCAAGCACACATAGGCCACCACACATAGGCATTTTGTGAGATGCACGGGCAGGAACTGCATCCCATGCCGCCGGAGTGCTCGTAGTAAAGGCGAGAAGAGAGGAGGACAACCGCGAGGGATGCACGGGGAAGCCCATGGTGACGGGGCGCGTTCTCGTGGGAGGAGAGGCGATCCTCGCCAGAATGGACGTCGGCTGCAGACCCACGAGAGGACCTGCTTCCTCCCTACCTCCAGCCTTCTTTCCTCTGCTAGCCGCCGCCATGCACGCGTGCCCGTCGTTCGCCAATGAGATCCGCGTGAGTTCCCACCACCACCATCAACATCTAGCATGCATGCTCCTCCTCTTCTCGTTCAATCTGCACATCGGAGCACAACCCAAACTGCACAGGCGCCTTGGATTGTGCTCCCATCTACACATCTGCACAGCAGAGCATAGCCCAAACTGCACATGGCACTTTTCCGTACTACACAATCTTGTCAGAGCCGTCAACTGCATAGCTAGGCGCGCCGAACCGCATCATGTGCCCTCCACATTGCAAGTCCGGGGCATCGGGGCTGCAAGGGGAGGAGGGGCTGATTTAGTCTCAAGTGAACTTCAGAAGGGGGATGCGGAGGAGGTCGGTCCCGCGGTGGACGCCGACGGGAGGAGCGGGCGGAGGAGGTCAGTCCCGCGGAAGATATCACCGGGGTGGGTGTGTATGGATCTTGCCACCGCCGCATGCCCCATCTCCAGCGGTTAAATCCACACTAAGGAATGGGAGAGTCGGGAGGAAGGGAAGGTCACGAAGGCTCCAGGGCGAGTAGGGAGAGGAGGAGCGTGCGGTTGGTAGGCCACGGAGGGGCGGGGCCGAGGCAGCGAAGGAGGTGGGGGTTGGGATGGAGGTCGGGGAAGAGTTGCGGGGGTTGGTAGCCAGACCCCAACGCCGGGCGGCCTGGTGTCAGGGGCTCGTTGGCGGGTACGGGATCAACGCGTCCACAAATCACCAGGAGGGCGTGTGTATGCTCTAATTCAAAGGAGGAGGTGGAGGGGTGGCCCCGTGGCTCAGGTAGGAAGCTGGAGCAGGCTGTGGAATCTTGGTGACTCAGGCCCCCCGACGGCGCATGGAGGGAGGTGCTGCGGTGGAGGGAGGGAGGTGTTGCGGTGGGGAAGGAGAAGAAGGTGGGGGATGGGTTGGTGGGCATGAGAAATCGTGGGAGTGGGAGAAGTGGTGATGGGTTGATCGGCTCTCTCTGTGTTAGGGTGTTAGCAGAATAAGGATTCGGTGTTATCAGAGAATAATGGTCTTACGGGTGTTATTAGAATAGACTCACCCTATACATATGGGCTATTTTGTAATTGAACTGATAAATTCGAGCGGTTGAACTGAAAACTTAGTCGAAACGGGGCATGTAATATATCATTGGAAAACTCTTGACAACTACATTACGATCATATAATTTATTTTTGCAAAAAATTATGGTTTAAGAGAAGTTTTGAAAAAACCATTAAAAACGAGAACATGAATCCTATTTTGGGGTTAATTTTCAAATGGTTTTTCAGAATTGAGCAAATGAGATGGCGTTCGAAAGCTTGTGAAAATCCGCATCTTCCATATATAGAATGTTTTTTTCAATTTAAAAGTAATGTGAAAAACAGTGAAATTCTGGGTGAAACGTATTTTTGCGATTTTTTGCAAACAGTTTGTCTGTCGGATGACACAAATGATATGGCGTTGGAAAGCTATGTAAAATCCGCAACTTTTTCATATAGAAATGTTTTTCTAATTCCTTACGGTTTAAACTCGAATTCAAATACGGTCAAATTTGATTTTGAACGCGGGTTTTAAAATGTTTGTCGAAATGGGGAAAATAATATACCGTTGGAAAGCTATCAAAAATGCGAAACTTAGTCATGTTGAAAGATTTCTTAAATTCATAATCTTTTAAGAGTAATTTTGAATACGGTGAGACTCATCGTGTTGTTTTTCTGTCTGAAAAACAGAGTACTCGTATTGGTCCATGTGTGTGTTTGTACTGAGGTATTTTCATAGATTGGACTTTACTATGTTTTTTCGGTATGATTATCCTCATAACTTTTCAACGGTTTATGTGGAAGAGCACATATTCCTCATTCGTGACTTGGAGAGATGCAGAGGAGGGGGGTCGGAGCAGGTGTGGCGGAACAAGAAGAATAGAGGGAGAGGAGAGGAGGCGGCGACGTCAAAGAGAGAAGGAGCTGTGCAGAGACCCCGTGCTTGATCTTTGCCCAATTGCATCTCCGCTCAGTCCGCCCCTTTTTACCCTTTTTTCTCGACATCACAGTAAAAATGAAGATGTGGGTAGCGCGAGGAGGCGCCATTGTGGCGAAGGTTAACGGGTTTGATAGTAGGTTGTGGTGTTGCAAGCTTACTTAAACGAAAGGTGAATCAAGTACAGAGCTAGATGGCAGTTCCTTACCTCCCCTCGTCTTAGAGGGGACGATCTTGGTTCTATCATCCTTGAGATTCTTCATAGTGATCAATAGATATAAATCCCAAGTGACTCAACAAATATAGCTATGCTCCTCGGTAACGGCGCCAGAAAAAAGGTCTTGATAACCCACAAGTATAGGGGATCGCAAACGTTTACGAGGGTAGAGTGTTCGACCCAAATTTATTGTTTGACACAATGGGAGCCAAAGAATATTTGTAAGTATTAGCAGTTGAGCTATCAACTCAACCACACCCGGCGATTAAATATCTGCAAGAAGATGATTAGTAGCATAGTAGTATGATAGTTTGATAGAAGTAGGAGTGATAGTAATAGCAATAGTAACGATAACAGCAGATCAATATGTGAAAAGCTCGTTGGCATTGGATCTGTGATAACGTTGGTTAATATTCATCATATAACTGTCATAACCTAGTGCGACACATAACTAGCTCCAGTTCATAAATATAATGTAGGCATGTATTCCATAAATAGTCATACGTGCTTATGGAAAAGAACTTGCATGACATCTTTTGTCCTACCCTCCCGTGGCAGTGGGGTCCATAAGGAAACTAAGGGATATTAAGGCCTCCTTTTAATAGAGAACCGGAACAAAGCATTAAAACATAGTGAATACATGAACTCCTCAAATTACGGTAATCACCAAAAAGAATCCCAATTGTCGTCACCTTGGGGCATGCGGATCATAACACGTAATAGGTGCATATAACTAGCAAGATCAGATCTAGAACATAGATATAATGCTGAAAAAACATAAATGGTTCAGATCTAAAATCATGGCACTCGGGCCATGATACGTCTCCAATGTATCTATAATTTATGAATTATTCATGCCATGTTTACAACAATTTTATATGGTTTTGGTATGATTTGAATGGAACTAACCCGGACTGATGATGTTTTCAGGAGAACTACCATGGTGTTATTTTTCGTGCAGAAATTAAAGTTCTCGGAATTGGACGAAACTTTTTGATGATTTTCTTGGAAGAAAAAAAATACTAGAGCAAAGAACCACCAAAGGGGGGGGGGCTGCTGCCTACAAGGCACCAGGGCGCGCCACCCCCTAGTGCGTCCTGGTGGGTAGTGGCCCCCTAAGGCCCATGTTCGTGTGAAGCTGATGCCAAAACATCCTATATATTCAAAAAATAATGAAAGTTACCCTAGATCAAAAGTTCCGCCGCCGCAAGCCTCTGTAGCCATGAAAAACCAATCTGGACCCTATTTCGGCACCCTGCCAGAGGGGAAAATCATTTCCGAAGGCCATCTTCATCATCCCAGCGGTCACCATGATGAGGAGGGAGTATTCCACCTTCGGGGCTGAGGGTTTGTACTAGTAGCTATTGATAACCCACAAGTATAGGGGATTGCAACAGTTTTCGAGGGTAGAGTATTCAACCCAAATTTATTGATTCGACACAAGGGGAGCCAAAGAATATTCTCACGTATTAGCAGCTGAGTTGTTAATTTAACCACACCTTAAAGACTTAATATCTACAACAAAGTATTTAGTAGCAAAGTAGTATGGAAATAACGGTAACGGCGGCAAAAGTAGCAGCAGTAGTTTTGTAGCAATTGTAATAGTAGCAACAGAAAATTACTTAGCAAAGATCAATATGTGAAAAGCTCGTAGGCAGTGGATCAATGATGGATAATTATGTCAGATGGCATTCATCATGCAACAGTTATAACCTAGGGTGACACGGAACTAGCTCCAATTCATCAATATAATGTATGCATGTATTCCGAATATAGTCATACGTGCTTATGGAAATGAACTTGCATGATAGCCTTTGTCCTACCCTCCCGTGGCAGTGGGGTCCTGATGGAAACTAAGGGATATTAAGGGATCCTTTTAATAGAGAACCGGAACAAAGCATTAGCACTTAGTGAATACATGAACTCCTCAAACTACCATAATCACCAGAAAGAATCCCAATTATTGTTACCATGGGGTACGCGAATCATAACTTGTAATAGGTGTCTACATCTTACAAGATCGGATCAAGAACACAAATATATTCATGAAAACATAAAGAGTTCAGATCTAAATTCATGGCACTCAGGCCCTAATGACAAGCATTAAGCATAGCAAAGTCATAGCAACATCAATCTCAGAATAGAGTGGATACTAGGGATAAAACCCTAACAAAACTAACTCGATTGCATGATAAATCTCATCCAACCCATCAACGTCCAGCAAGCCTACGATGGAATTACTAACACATGGCGGTGAGCATCATGAAATTGGTGATGGAGGATGGTTGAGGATGACGACGGCATCGATTTCCCCTCTTCAAAGCCCCGAACAGACTCCAGATCTGCCCTCCCGATGAAGAACAGGAGGCGGCGGCGACTCCGTATTGTAAAACATGATGAATCATTCTCTCTGATTTTTTTCTCCCCGAACGTGAATATATGGAGTTGGAGTTGAGGTCGATGGAGGTCCAGAGGACCCACAAGGCAGGGGGCGCACCCTAGGGGGTGCCCTCCATCCTTGTGGACAGCCGGTGGGTCCCATCCGGTAGATTCTTTTGCCAATATTTTTTATTTATTCCAAAAATATTCTCCGTGAATTTTCAGGTCATTCTGAGAACTTCTATTTCTGCACAAAAATAACAACAAGGCAATTCTGCTAAAAGCAGCGTCAATCCGGGTTAGTTCCATTCAAATCATGCAAATTAGAGTCCAAAACAAGGGCAAAAGAGTTTGGAAAAGTAGATACGATGGAGACGTATCAACTCCCCCAAGCTTAACCCATTGCTTGTCCTCAAGCAATTCAGTTGATAAACTGAAAGTGATAAAGAAAAACTTTTACAAACTCTGTTTGATCTTGTTGTTGCAAATATGTATAGCCAGCATTCAGGATTTCAGCAAAGATCATGAACTAACCATATTCACAATAACATTTAGGTCTCACATTTACTCATATCAATGGCATAATCAACTAGTGAGCAATAATAATGAATCTCAGATGACAACACTTTTCCAAAACAATCATGATATAATATAACAAAGTGGTATCTTGCTAGTCCTTTTTGAGACCGCAAAACATAAATGCAGAGCACCCCTGAAGATCAGGGACTGACTAGACATTGTAATTCATGGTAAAAGATATCCAGTCAAGTCATACTCAATATCAATTAATAACAATGCATACAAATGACAGTGGTGCTCTCTAACTGGTGCTTTTTATAAGAGGATGATGACTCAGCAATAAAAGTAAATAGATAGGCCATTCGCAGAGGGAAGCAGGGATTTGCAGAGGTGCGAGAGCTCGAATTTTTGAAACAAAGATAAATAATATTTTGAGCGGTATGCTTTCATTATAAACATATCAACCAAGAGATCTCGGTATCTTCCATAGTAGATACATTATAGGCTGTTCCCAAACTGAATGCTAAAGTTTTTACTCCCCCACCACCAACAAGCACACTCCACGACTGGTCCGAAACAATGGGTACCGTCCAACTAACAACAATTCCGGGGGAGTTTCGTTTGAAGTTATATGTTGATTTGATTTGAGCATGGAACTGGGCATCCCAATTACCAGCCATTTTATCGTGAATGATGAGCAGAGTCCACTCATCGTGAGAATAATCCACCTAGCATGGAAGATACTGACAGCCCCCAGTCGCTACATGAGCGATTCGGGCATACAAAACAGATTACAAGTGGAAGGTTTAGAGTTTGGCACATGCAAATTTACTTGGATTGGAAGGTAAATACCGCATATAGGTAGGTATGGTGGACTTATATGGAACAACTTTAGGTTTATGGAAGTGGATGCACAAGCAGTATTCCTGCTTAGTACAAGTGAAGGCTAGCAAAAGACTGGGAAGCGGCCAGCTAGAGAGCGACAACGCTCATAAACATGTATTGAGATTAACTAACATTGAGTGCAAGCATGAGTAGGATATAAATCACCATGAACATAAATATCGTGGAGGCTATGTTGATTTTGTTTCAACTACATTCGTGAACATGTGCCAAGTCAAGCCACTTGAATCATCCGAAGGAGGATGCCAGCCTATCATACTACATCACAACCATTTTAAAAGCATGTTGACACGCAAGGTAAACCATTATAAACTCCTAGCTAATTAAGCATGGCATGAGTAACTATAATCTCTAATTGTCATTGCAAAAATGTTTCGTTCATAATAGGCTGAATCAAGAATGATGAACTAATCATATTTACAAAAACAAGATAGGTCGAGTTCATACCAGCTTTTCCTCATCTCAATCATTTCACCATATATCGTCATTATTGCATTTCACTTGCACGACTGAATAGTGTGAATAAGAATAATAGTGCACGTGCATTGGACTAAGCTGGAATCTGTAAATATTTATTCAAAGGAGAAAACAATGTAATATGGGCTCTTTGTTAGATCAACAATAATGCATATGAGAGCCACTCAACATTTTCGTCTTGGTCTTCTCCTCTCGACCCCCAAAGAAAAAGAAAAAGAATTTCAAAGAAAGACACTGAAATATTTTTGGAGTTTTTGTTTTTCTGAGGAAAGTAAAACCAGAACGAGAAAAACTATTTACATGGGAAAGCTCCCAACAAGCAAAAGAACAATGAGAAATCTTTTTGGTTTTTCTTTAATAGTGATACGTCTCCAACGTATCTACAATTTTTGATGGTTCCGTGCTATTATATTACCCGTTTTGGATGTTTATGGGCTTTACTTTACACTTTTATATCATTTTTGGGACTAACCTACTAACCGGAGGCCCAGCCCGAATTGTTGTTTTTTTTGCCTATTTCAGTGTTTCGAAGAAAAGGAATATCAAACAGAGTCCAGACGGAATGAAACCTTCGGGAGCGATCTTTTTGGAACAAACGTAATCCAAGAGACTTGGAGTGGACGTCAAGAAGCAGCCGAGGCGGCCATGAGGTAGGAGGGCGCGCCCTAGGGGGGTGGGCGCGCCCCCCACCCTCGTGGGCCCCTCGCGGCTCCCCTGACCTACCTCCTTCGCCTATATATACTCATGTACCATGAAAACATCCAGGAGCACCACGAAAAACTATTTCCACCGCCGCAACCTTCTGTATCCGCGAGATCCCATCTTGGAGCCTTCATCGGCGCTCCGCCGGAGGGGGAATCGACCACGGAGGGCCTCTACATCATCTCCAAGGCATCTCTGATGAGTTGTGAGTAGTTTACCACAGACCTTTGGATCCATAGTTATTAGCTAGATGGCTTCTTCTCTCTCTTTGAATCTCAATACAAAGTTCTCCTCGATCTTCTTGGAGATCTATTCGATGTAACTCTTTTTGTGGTGTGTTTGTCGAGATTCGATGAATTGTGGGTTTATGATCAAGTTTATCTATGAGAAATATTTGAATCTCCTTTGAATTCTTTTATGTATGATTGGTTATCTTTGCAAGTCTCTTCGAATTATCAGTTTGGTTTGGCCTACTAGATTGATCTTTCTTGCAATGGGATAAGTGCTTAGCTTTGGGTTCAATCTTGCGGTGTCCTTTCCCAGTGACAGCAGGGGCAGCAAGGCACGTATTGTATTGTTGCCATCGAGGATAAAAAGATGGGGTTTATATCATATTGCTTGAGTTTATCCCTCTACATCATGTCATCTTGCTTAATGTGTTACTCTGTTCTTATGAACTTAATACTCTAGATGCAGGCAGGAGTCGGTCGATGTGTGGAGTAATAGTAGTAGATGCAGGCAGGAGTCGGTCTACTTGTTGCGAACGTGATGCCTATATGCATGATCATGCCTAGATAATCTCATAACTATGCACTTTTCTATCAATTGCTCGACAGTACTTTGTTCACCCACCATAATACTTATGCTATCTTGAGAGAATCCACTAGTGAAACCTATGGCCCCCCGGTCTATCTTTTATCATATAAGTTTCCGATCTATCTTTATTTGCAATCTTTACTTTCCAATCTATATCATAAAAATACCAAAAATATTTATCTTATCTTATTATCTCTATCAGATCTCACTTTTGCAAGTTACCGTGAAGGGATTGACAACCCCTTTATCGTCTTTGTTGTGAGGTTCTTGTTTGTTTGTGTAGGTACGAGGGACTTTTGAGGATCCTCCTACTGGATTGATACATTGGTTCTCAAAAACTGAGGGAAATACTTACGCTACTTTGCTGCATCACCCTTTCCTCGTCAAGGGAAAACCAACGCAGTGCTCAAGAGGTAGCAAAAAGGATTTCTAGCGCCGTTGCCAGGGAGGTCTTCGCTCAAGTCAAGACATACCAAGTACCCATCACAAACTCATCTCCCTCGCATTACATTATTTCCCATTTGCCTCTGGTTTTCCTCTCCCACACTTCACCTTTGCCGTTTTATTCGCCCTCTCTTTCCCGTTCGCATCTCTTTTTCCCTTGCCTCCTGTGTGCTTTTGTGTTGGATTGCTTGTCACGATGGCGCAAGATAATACGAAATTGTGTGAGTTTTCCAATACCAACAATAATGATTTCCTTAGCACTCGAGTTGATCCTCTTAATGATGCTGAATCTTGTGAAATCAATGATGCTTTGTTGAATCTTGTTATGAAAGATCAATTCTCCGGCCTTCCTAGTGAAGATGCCGCTACTCATCTAAACAACTTTGTTGATTTGTGTGATATGCAAAAGAAGAAAGACACGGATAATGATATTGTTAAATTGAAGTTATTTCCGTTTTCACTTAGAGAACGTGCTAAAACTTGGTTTTCGTCTTTGCCTAAAAATAGCATTGATTCATGGAATAAGTGCAAAGATGCTTTTATCTCTAAGTATTTTCCTCCCGCTAAGATCATCTCTCTTAGAAACGATATTATGAATTTTAAACAACTTGATCATGAGCATGTTGCCCAATCTTGGGAAAGAATGAAATTAATGATTTGTAATTGCCCCACACATGGTTCGAATTTATGGATGATCATACAAATTTTTTATGCCGAATTGAATTTTGCTTCTAGAAATCTTTTAGATTCGGCCGCGGGAGGCACTTTTATGGAAATCACTTTAGGAGAAGCTACTAAACTCCTAGATAATATTATGGTTAATTATTCTCAATGGCACACCGAAAGATCCACTAGTAAGAAAGTTCATGCGATAGAAGAGATTAATGTTTTGAGTGGAAAGATGGATGAACTTATGAAATTGTTTGCTACTAAGAGTGCTCCTATTGATCCTAATGATATGCCTTTGTCTACTTTGATTGAAAATAATAATTAATCTATGGATGTGAATTTTGTTGGTAGGAATAATTTTGGTAACAACGCGTATAGAGGAAACTTTAATCCTAGGCCGTTTCCTAGTAATTCCTCTAATAATTATGGTAATTCCTACAACAACTCTTATGGAAATTTTAATAAGATGCCCTCTGATTTTGAGAATAGTGTTAAAGAATTTATGATCTCTCAAAAGAATTTCAATGCCTTGCTTGAAGAAAAATTGCTTAAAGTTGATGAATTGGCTAGGAACGTTGATAGACTCTCTCTTGATGTTGATTCTTTGAAACTTAGATCTATTCCACCTAAGCATGATATCAATGAGTCTCTCAAATCCATGAGAATTTCCATTGATGAATGCATAGAAAGAACCGCTAGGATGCGTGCTAAGAAAGATTGCTTTATAAGATCATGTTCTTCTAGTTTCCATGAAAATAATGATGAAGATCTAAAAGTAATTGATGTCTCCCGTATTAAATCTTTGTTTTGCAATATGAATCTTGATAATGATGGGACTGGAGATGAGTCAACTGTAGTTAAAAGGCATCCCAATGATTCGGAGTTTTTAGATCTTGATGCTAAATTTGGTAAAAGTGGGATTGGAGAGGTCAAAACTTTACTTAGCAATGAACCAACTATTTTGGATTACAAGGAATTTAATTATGATAATTGTTCTTTAATAGATTGTATTTCCTTGTTGCAATCCGTGTGGAATTCTCCTCATGCTTATAGTCAAAATAAAGCTTTTACCAAACATATTGTTGATGTCTTGATGCAATCTTATGAAGAAAAACTTGAATTGGAAGTTTCTATCCCTAGAAAACTTTATGATGAGTGGGAACCTACTATTAAAATTAAAATTAAAACCCATGAATGATATGCTTTGTGTGATTTGGGTTCTAGTGTTTCCATGATTCCAAAAACTTTATGTGATGTGCTAGGTTTCCATGAATTTGATGATTGCTCTTTAAACTTGCACCTTGCAGATTCCACTATTAAGAAACCTATGGGAAGGATTAACAATGTTCTTATTGTTGTAAATAGGAATTATGTGCCCGTAGATTTAATTGTTCTTGATATAGATTGCAATCTTTCATGTCCTATTATTCTTGGTAGACCTTTCCTTAGAATGATTGGTGCAATTATTGATATGAAGGAAGGGAATATTAGATTCCAAATTCCATTAAGGAAAGGCATGGAACACTTTCCTAGAAAGAAAGTCAAATTACCTTATGAATCTATTATGTGAGGCACTTATGAATTGAACACCAAAGATGGCAATACTTAGATATATTCTCGCTTTTATGCCTAGCTAGGAGCGTTAAACGATAACGCTTGTTGGGAGGCAACCAATGTTGGGGATATCGCTTATCGTGAACTTATCGGTCGACCCAAGATAAGGGGTAAATCGGCTAGTTTATCGGCATATCGGCCGATTTATCGCCATATCTACTAATTTATCGGCTGATTTATCTTATCGGTCAGACAACAGTAAGCGATAAATCAGCCGATTTATCAGAATATCGGAAGATATCTTGAACAGTGGAGGCAACCCAATTTTATTTTTGTTCCTTACTTTTTGCTTCTATTTAGTAATAAATAGTTCATCTAGATTCTGTTTAGATGTGGTTTTATGTTTTAATTAGTGTTTGTGCCAAGAAGAACCTATAGGATAACCTGCTACAGTGATAGTTAATTTGATTCTGCTGAAAAACAGAAACTTTTTTGCGCACGAGAATAATTTTAATAAATCACAGGAACGTGCTTTTTAGTTGATTCTTTTTGCAGTAGATCAATAGTCAAATTTCCCAAGACTTCCTTTTTTGGGGATTTTTAGAGTTCCAAAAGTGTTCGAAAGTTACAGATTTCTACAGACTGTTTTTTTTGACAAATTCTGTTTTTCGTGTGTTGTTTGCTTATTTTGATGAATCTATGGCTAGTATCGGGGGGTATGAACCATAGAGAAGTTGGAATACAGTAGGTTTAACACCAATATAAATAAATAATGAGTTCATTACAGTACCTTATGTGGTGGTTTTTCTTTCTTGCACTAACGGAGCTTATGAGATTTCCTGTTGAGTTTTGTGTTATGAAGTTTTCAAGTTTTGGGTAAAGATTTGATGGACTATGGAATAAGGAGTGGCAAGAGCCTACGATTGGGGATGCCCATGGAACCCCAAGATAATCCAAGGAAAACCAAAAGCCTAAGCTTGGGGATGCCCCGGAAGGCATCCCCTCTTTCGTCTTCGGCTATCGATAACTTTGCGTGGAGCTATATTTTTATTCGCCACATGATATGTATTTTGCTTGGAGCGTCTTGTCTGATATGAGTCTTTGATTTTTCATTTACCACAATCATCCTTGCTGTACACACCTTTTGGGAGAGACACACATGATTTGGAATTTATTAGAATACCCTATGTGCTTCACTTATATCTTTTGAGCTAGATAATTTTGCTCTAGTGCTTCACTTATATCTTTTAGAGCACGGGGTGGCTTAATTTTGTAGAAATTGTTAATCTCTCATGCTTCACTGATATTATTTTGAGAGTCTTTTAAAACAACATGGTATTTGCTATGGTTATAAAATTGGTCCTAGAATAATGGGCATCCAAGTTGGGTATAATAAAAACTAACATAGAAAGTGAATTGGATGCTATGATCAATTTGATGCTTGATAATTGTTTTGAGATATAGAGGTGGTGATATTAGAGTCATGCTAGTTGGGTAA
Organism: Triticum dicoccoides; assembly: GCF_002162155.2. Classification (NCBI taxonomy): domain Eukaryota; kingdom Viridiplantae; phylum Streptophyta; class Magnoliopsida; order Poales; family Poaceae; genus Triticum; species Triticum dicoccoides. The sequence continues at coordinate 615,622,586 of NC_041385.1, forward strand.
TTATGAAATTGAGAAATACTTGTGTTGAAGTTAGCAAGTCCCGTAGCATGCACGTATGGTAAAAGTTGTGTGACAAATTTGTTGCATGGGGTGCTCTTTTGATTGCCTTCCTTATGTGTGGAGGTCGGGATCGAACGATGGTTAACTCCTACCAACCCTTCCCCTAAGAGCATGCGTAGTGGTACTTTGCTTCGAGGGCTAATAAAACTTTTGCAATAAGTATATGAGTTCTTTATGACTAATTTGAGTCCATGGGTTATACGCACTCTTACCTTTCCATCATTGCTAGCCTCTTCGGTACCGTGCATTGGCCTTTCTCACCTTGAGAGTTGGTGCAAACTTCGCCGGTGCATCCAAACCCCGTGATATGATACGCTCTATCACACATAAACCTCCTTATATCTTCCTCAAAACAGCCACCATACCTACCTATTATGGCATTTCCATAGCCATTTCGAGAAATATTGCCATGGAACTTTCCACCGTTCCGTTCATCATGACACATTCCATCATTGTCATATTGCTTTTGCATGATCATGTAGTTGGCATCGTATTTGTGGCAAGGCCACCTTCATAATTTTCACACATGTCGCTCTTGATTCATTGCATATCCCGGTACACCGCCGGAGGCATTCATATAGAGTCATATCTTGTTCTAGTATCGAGTTGTAATTCATGAGTTGTAAATAAATAGAAGTGTGATGATCATCATTATTAGAGCATTGTCCCTTATAAAAAAAGAAAGGCCAAATAAAAAAAGGAAAGGCCAAATAAAAAAAGAGAAAAAAAAGAAAGGCCAAATAAAAAAGGGAGGCCCAAAAAGGGGGGGGGACAATGTTACTATCTTTTTCCACACTTGTGCTTCAAAGTAGCACCATGTTCTTCATATAGAGAGTCTCTTATGTTGTCACTTTCATATACTAGTGGGAATTTTTCATTATAGAACTTGGCTTGTATATTCCAATGATGGGCTTCCTCAAAATGCGCTAGGTCTTCGTGAGAAAGCAAGTTGGATGCACACCCACTTAGTTTCTTTTGTTGAGCTTTCATACATTTATAGCTCTAGTGCATCTGTTGCATGGCAATCCCTACTCCTCATGTTGACATCAATTGAGGGGCATCTCCATAGCCCGTTGATTAGCCTCGTCAACGTGAGACTTTCTCCTTTTTTGTCTTCTCCACACAACCTCCATCATCATATTCTATTCCACCCATAGTGCTATATCCATGGCTCACGCTCATGTATTGCGTGAGAGTTGAAAAAAGCTGAAGCGTGTTAAAAAGTATAAACCAATTGCTTGGCTGAAACCGGGGTTGTGCATGATGGGAGTATTTTGTGTGACAAAAATGAAAACATAGCCTAACTATATGATTTTGTAGGGATGAACTTTCTTTAGCCATGTTATTTTGAGAAGACGTGATTGCTTTGTTAGTATGCTTGAAGTATTACTATTTCTTATGTCAATATGAACTTTTATTTTGAATCATTTGGATCTGAAAATTCATGCCACAATAAAGAAAATTACATTGAGAAATATGCTAGGTAGCATTCCACATCAAAAATTATGTTTTTATCATTTACCTAGTCGAGGACGAGCAGGAATTAAGCTTGGGGATGCTTGATACGTCTCCAACGTATCTATATTTTTTATTGTTCCATGCTATTATATTACCCGTTTTGGATGTTTATGGGCTTTACTTTACACTTTTACATCATTTTTGGGACTAACCTACTAACTGGAGGCCCAGCCCGAATTGCTGTTTTTTTGCCTATTTCAGTGTTTTGAAGAAAAGGCATATCAAACAGAGTCCAAACAGAATGAAACCTTCGGGAGCGATCTTTTTGGAACAAACGCAATCCAGGAGACTTGGAGTGGACGTCAAGAAGCAGCCGAGGCAGCCACGAGGCAGGAGGGCGCGCCCTAGGGGTGTGGGCGCGGCCCCCATCCTCGTGGGCCACTCGTGGCTCCCCTGACCTACCTCCTTCGCCTATATATACTCACGTACCCTGAAATCATCCAGGAGCACCACGAAAAACTATTTCCACCGCCGCAACCTTCTGTATCCGTGAGATCCCATCTTGGAGCCTTCGCGAACGCTCCACCGGAGGGGGAATTGACCATGGAGGGCCTCTAGATCATCTCCAAGGCCTCTCCCATGAGTCGTGAGTAGTTTACCATAGACCTTCAAGTCCATAGTTATTAGCTAGATGGCTTCATCTCTCTCTTTGAATCTCAAAACAAAGTTCTCCTTGATCTTCTTGGAGATCTATTCGATGTAACTCTTTTTGCAGTGTGTTTGTCGAGATCTGATGAATTGTGGGTTTATGATCAAGTTTATCTATGAGAAATATTTGAATCTCCTCTGAATTCTTTTATGTATGATTGGTTATCTTTGCAAGTCTGTTCGAATTATCAGTTTGGTTTTTGCTACTAGATTGATCTTTCTTGCAATGGGAGAAGTGCTTAGCTTTGGGTTCAATCTTGCGGTGTCCTTTCCCAGTGACAACAGGGGCAGCAAGGCACATATTGTATTGTTGCAATCGATGATAAAAAGATGGGGTTTATTCATATTGCTTGAGTTTATCCCTCTACATGATGTCATCTTGCTTAATGCATTACTCTGTTCTTATGAACTTAATACTCTATATGCAGGCAGGAGTTGGTCGATGTGTGGAGTAATAGTAGTAGATGGAGGCAGGAGTCGGTCTACTTGTTGCGGACGTGATGCCTATATACGTGATCATGCCTAGATAATCTCATAACTATGCACTTTTATATCAATTGCTTGATACATCTCCAACGTATCTATAATTTTTGATTGTTCCATGCTATTATATTACCCCTTTTGGATGTTTATGGGCTTTATTTTACACATTTATATCATTTTTGGGACTAACCTACTAACCAGAGGCCCAGCCCGTATTGCTGTTTTTTTTGCCTATTTCAGTATTTTGAAGAAAAGGAATATCAAACGGAGTCCAAACGGAATGAAACCTTCGGGAGCGTGATTTTTGGAACGAACGTGATCCATAGGACTTGGAGTGCAAGTCAAGAAGCAGCCGAGGCCTCCACGAGATAGGAGGGCCCCCCCTTACAGGGCGCGCCCCCTGTCTCGTGGGCTCCTCGGGCGGCCACCGACGTACTTCTTCCTCCTATATAAGCCTACCTACCCCGAAAACATACAGGGAGCACCCGAAACACAATTTCCACGGCCGTAACCTTCTGTATCCGCGAGATCCCATCTTGGAGTCATCGGCAGTGTTCTGCCGGAGGGGGAATCCACCACGGAGGGCTTCTACATCAACACCATAGCCCTTCCGATGAGTTGTGAGTAGTTTACCACAGACCTTCGAGTCCATAGTTATTAGCTAGATGGCTTCTTCTCTCTTTTTGGATCTCAATACAATGTTCTCCCCCTCTCTTGTGGAGATCTATTCGATGTAATCTCTTTTTGCGGTGTGTTTGTCGATATCCGATGAATTGTGGGTTTATGTTCAAGTTTATCTATGAGAAATATTTGAATATCTTCTGAATTCTTTTATGTATGATTGAGTTATCTTTGCAAGTCTCTTCAAATTATCAGTTTGGTTTGGCCTACTAGATTGATCTTTCTTGCCATGGGAGAAGTGCTTAGCTTTGGGTTCAATCTTGCGGTGTTCTTACCCAGTGACAGAAAGGGTTGCAAGGCACGTATTGTATTGTTGCCATCGAGGATAAAAAGATGGGGTTTATATCATATTGCATGAGTTTATCCCTCTACATCATGTCATCTTGCTTAATGCGTTACTCTGTTCTTTGTGAACTTAATACTCTAGATGCAGGTAGGAGTCGGTCGATGTGTGGAGTAATAGTAGTAGATGCAGGCAGGAGTCGGTCCACTTGTTGCGGACGTGATGCCTATATACATCATCATGCCTAGATAATCTCATAATTATTCGCTTTTCTATCAATTGCTCAACAGTAATTTGTTCACCCACCGTAATACTTATGCTATCTTGAGAGAAGCCTCTAGTGAAACCTATGGCCCCCGGGTCTATCCTTTATCATATTTGCTTCCAATCTACTTTTATTTGCATCTTTACTTTTTGCATCTATATTATAAAATACCAAAAATATATTTATATTATCATACTATGTCTATTAGATCTCACTTTCACAAGTGGCCGTGATGGGATTGACAGCCCCTTTATTGTGTTGGTTGCGAGTTCTTTGTTTGTTTGTGTAGGTGCGTGGGACTTTTGAGGAGCCTCCTACTGGATTGATACCTTGGTTCTCAAAAACTGAGGGAAATACTTACGCTACTATTGATGCGTCACCCTTTCCTCTTCAAGGAAAACCGACGCAAGCTCAATACGTAGCATTGCTCGACAGTAATTTGTTCACCCACCGTAATACTTATGCTATCTTGAGAGAAGCCACTAGTGAAACCTATGGCCCCCGGGTCTATCTTTTATCATATAAGTTTCTGATCTATCTTTATTGCAATCTTTACTTTCCAATCTATATCATAAAAATACCAAAAATATTTATCTTATCTTATTATCTCTACCAGATCTCACTTTTGCAAGTTACCGTGAAGGGATTGACAACCCCTTTATCGCGTTGGTTGCGAGGTTCTTGTTTGTTTGTATAGGTACGAGGGACTTTTGAGGAGCCTCCTACTGGATTGATACATTGGTTCTCAAAAACTGAGGGAAATACTTACGCTACTTTGCTGCATCACCCTTTCCTCTTCAAGGGAAAACCAACGTAGTGCTCAAGAGGTAGGAAATAGTACTACTACATAAACATGGAAAGGAAACTAAACAAAAGCTACAACATTTTTTTGGTTTTACTCAAAGTTTTTCAAACACACAAGAAGAAAGCAAGAAACTAAAATAAACTAGCATGGATAATACATTTAAAAAGTATGAACATCGACAACTGCAATGAGTGTGTGAACATGAATCTAATGTCGGTGAGAAATACGTACTCTTCCAAGCTTAGGCTTTTGGCCTAAGTTGGTCTATGCCCACAGGTTGGCCTGACGGATATCCAAAGTTGTAGTCGGGGTCGTACTGAGATGCAGCAGCTACTAGCCGAAGGGCTGCAGCATGGAGGCGAGCAGCCTACACCTCTCTCTCATACTCATTTGCCTCCTCTCTGGTTATAAAATATCTCCCTTTGACCTAAAAGTTAAAGAAGGTAGGAGCAGGAAGAGTAATATGGACATCACGTTATCGGTCAAAGATTAGTCGGTATAGGAGGGACTATTCGTTCCTCACAAGAAACTGATAGCATACCAAAGCATTATAATCAAGGAAAGTAGGTGGTAATTCAGTGTCATTCTCCCTTATTGGCACCCCAAGATAATTAGCTAAACGGGTGGTATAAATCCCACCAAAGAAATCGCCATCCTTTGCATTAATATGTAACCTCCTCGCAATAATAGCCCCAAGTTATATCGCTTATCACCCAACATTGCACACTTGAGGACACTAAGGTCCAATGCACAAAGGTGGCTATGATCATGTTTACCATTAATGCATCTACCTATGAAGAGAGCATAATCATGTATGGCAGGAAAATGAATGCTCCCCATGGAGGCTTGTGTGATATCTCTAGTTTCCCCACAATGATGCTAGCAAGGAAATCATTGTATTCAGTTTTGCGAGGCTCACTAAGAATGCCCCATTGTGGGAATTTGCATGCATCACTAAAATCTTCTAGGTCCATGTGTAAGATTTATCATAAAGATCAAACATGACAGTATGAGTATTGCGCTGCGATGTAAATTTCAATCTTCGCACAAATGAATCAGTGAGGTGATAGTATTGTCGGCACTTATCTGGCATGAAGTCCTCAAGGCCAACATTTTATACGTATGCATCAAACTCCTTGAAACCTACATGAACCATGAATTCATCCAACAGCCATTCGCAAGGCTGCACTGGAGCTTCTCTTGGTGGTTCAAGGTCCGGCTCACGTATCGTGAGCCTTGGGGCTTGCTTCCTCAAGGAACAACCTTGGTAAATCTTCCTAAACATTTTCTTCCTCTCAAAAATTTCTGAAAATTTTAGTAACTCAAAAATAAAAGTGAACCAAACTAAACAAGATTGATAGCAACTACTCCTACAAGTGCCTAGAGGCTAAATCATGCATCAAAACTACTTTGAACCATATAAATTTGACATGTAAGCTCAAGAACAGGGTCACCTAAGTAGCAAAAATATGCAATAAATAAAGCACTAGAACAAAAAATAATTGGACCCGGAGGAGTCACATACCGAAGAACAATCCCCCAAAACAGTTATGTAAATGGAGCTTTGCACAAGGAGATCGAAAATGGCAGCAAGATGAGCAAGAACACGGGTTTGAGCTACATGATGATTTTTTCTAGAGGAAGACAAAGTGGATGGGTGCTGGAATAAGTGAGGGGGCCCACGTGGGACCTACAAGGTAGGGGGCGCGCCTAGGGGGTAGGGCGCACCCTCCACCCTTGTGATCCACTGGTGCATTCTCAATGCCAGAAATTCTAAAATATTCTATAAAATATCATACTGAATTTTTAGGGCATTTGGAGAACTTTTATTTTTGGGGCATTTTTATTGCACGGATAATTCAGAAAACAGACATATAATACTATTTTTGCTTTATTTAATCTAAATAACAGAAAGTAAAAGGTGGGTACAGAAAGTTGTGCTTTCTAAATTCATCCATCTCATGCTCATCAAAAGGAATCCATTAACAAGGTTGGTCAAGTCCTATTAACAAACTTCTTTCGAATGACATGAAGCCAGAGAATTTTCGAATAACACTAGGTTACCTCAACCGAGATATGCATGTCCCCAACAATAAGAATATCATATTTCTTTTTGGCAGTAGGGATAGGGAATTCAAAACCTCCAATAGTAATAGTTGAAAATTTTCCAATAGAATTGATACTATGAATTTGAAGTTGTTTCTTCGGAAAGTGTACCATATGCTCATTACCATTAACATGAAAAGTGACATTGCCTTTGTTGCAATCAATAACAGCCCTTGCAGTATTCAAAAAGGGTCTACCAAGGATGATCGACATACTGTCATCCTCGGAAATATCAAGAATAAAAAAATTCTTACCCTACAAACAATTCCGTCATGTTCTCTGCTCTTTGGAGTGATTCTTCATCGCACGTTAAGGGATAGTTATATGATCCAACTATATTAGCATTGTTGAGAGGTTGCACTAGCGAAAGTACGGACCCTAGGCCTCATTTTCAAGCATTGCAATACCGTTTGTGCTCACTTTTGCTATTCATTACCTTGCTTTTTTTGTTGTTACTATTATAAAAATCAATATCTACTATCATTACTACACTTGTATCACCATCTCTTCTCTGAACTAGTGCACCTATACAATTTACCATTGTATTTGGTGTGTTGGGGACACAAGAGGCTTTTTATTATTTGGTTGCAGGGTTGTTTGAGAGAGACCATCTTCATCCTCCGCCTCCCACGGATTGATAAACCTTAGGTCATCCACTTGAGGGGCATTTGTTGTTGTCCTACAAAACTCCGCGCTTGGAGGCCCAACACGAGTCTACAAGAATAAAATTGCGTAGTAGACATCAAGCTATTTTCTAGCACCGTTGACGGGCAGGTGAGTGCTTGAAGGTATATCTTTAGGTTTATAAAAAGAAAACTACAAAAAATGGAATTGAGGTTGCCTCATATTATTTGTCTTTATCATGTCTTTCTTGAAAATGATGGAAAAATTGTGATCAATTGATAGAAGAAGAATTCAATTAAATATTTGGCATAAAATATTTGAATGATGAGCATGATTGCAATGTTGCTAGTATGAATTCTTTGAATATCCATGATGCTAATGACATGCAAAGCCCTAAGCTTGGGGATTCTATGTTTGATGAATACGACATTTTTAGTCCCCCAAGTTTTAATGAGCAAATTTATTATGATTATAGCCTGCCTCCCATTTATGATGATTACAATGATGAAAGTGGGTTTAGAAGAGTGTCAATTTTATGTAACAATGATCCCACTAATTTGGAGGGTGTTGAATCTTTTCACAAAATTGATAAAAGTGGATTTGGAGAGGTCATAACTTTATTTAGTGATGAATCCACTATTTTGGAAGAGGTTTCAATTGATTATGACAACAAAGTTCCTACCTATGATGATTATGGTGATGACATGTATACTATCTTTCACTAATAATAAATCACAGATTGACTCCTTGGGTTCACCGTCACGACCTTTTTTGTAAAATAGTCCCTATGATTTTAGGTAATCAACCCGCACTCCCTTTTTAAGTGAAAAATGATTCGCTTTGTTCTGAAACATTCTGTTTCTTGATTCCTTCATATGTCCTACCTGCCCATCCCACTTCTAGCCGTGCTTTCCAAAATATTCAGCAAAGAAAACCCACCCTGGAGAGTGGATACCCACACACAGGCCACGACCTCTAACAACAGTGACCGAGGGAGAGCCGCGCAAAGCAGCGACGAAGTACGACAGTGGCACCAGCTGGCCGGAGGGAGGTCTCTTGGCCGTATAGGCGGGGCAGATGATGTGGCTGAGGTGGTTGCGGCAACCAGATTCACAAGGAGCGCAGGACCTGAGCTCTCAGCCTATTCAGTAGCGCCTTATGGCTGGGGCAGAGGACGGCATCAGGCGGCGAGCTCACAGCGGGAGGACGAGGTCGTGGCGGGAGGTTGAGATGGGAGCAGAGGACCCCGAGTCGAGGTTGGGTAGCATTCTCGTAGCTGGAGCTGCAGCTCGTGGTCAGGATATAGGACTGCATCGGTGGCGGCCACACCTTCCATGCATGTGCCATAAAGATTGGCAAAGAACATGTCGGCCTCACACACGATCCACCACTGGCTTCTCTTCTCATACCTCAGAGAGAAAAAAAAGGTCTATCCTAGAGCCGGAGCTGGCCGAGGTGAGCGAGGAGAGAGAATAAAGGAACTTATGGGTGAGGATATGTGGTGGAAAATGGTTGCTTGCTTCTTTTTTGGCTACATGTACATGGGGTTGCACCTTGAAAATTATTTGTATTAGACATGGTTGAATGACAGGTGGGGTTCGTGCTTCTGGCCGTACTTTGGCCGAGCTATTAGTTTTGATGTGGCATTCCAACTCCTATATTGCAAACAACACGTTTGCAAAAAAAACGTGTTTTTCATTCGTATGTTTTTACACATGGTTTCCTTTATTCTTTCTCTATTTACTTTCTATTTATGCGTTTTAAAGAGAATTTATGTGGGCATTATTGTATCTATACCTACTATTAAAGGGAATAGGTGGTTTGGTTTAGTCTTTTTGTTTGGTTTATTACACATGCTAAGCGATCTGGGCCAGGTACTTGTATGTTGATGGGCCTTTATGGGCTTTCATAGAGATCGCGAAAAATAATTGGGTCAAAATAAATCAACATTGTGGGAATTAAAGACAGGACCTCCTGTCTAGCTCTTCGATGTAACAACCAACGACCTATGTGTCAGAGTAATGGGCCACGGGTAGGCTAACCCGAGCCCCAGGACATTTCAAGACATCGGGGCAGGCCGCGCCCCTCAGGCCGAGTCCCGGGGCCGACTCCAAGATATGCCGAGTCCCAGGCGGCGGCTCCCAGATAAGCCGACTCCCAGGCGACGACTTCCAGGGAGGCCGACTACGGAGAGGCGACCCAAGACTCCTCCCTTATCCCGAAGTACGACGCAGGGTACGGTTGCGGCATGGCCGTTTCCCCCTGCCTACGAAGGGCCGACATGGCTACAGTAGGCCGTACCGCTGGAAGATCTCTGGTGGGATACGACACTGTTGTCATGCCTGCCCTGACCTTAGCCACAGTATGCAGTGCACTGTGCCCACGACGCCGGCCTGTATGACCCGAAGGCGGCAGGACCGCCTGTCAGTGGGAGGGCTGAAGCCGGCCTGGGCGACCCGAAGACGGGCCCGTGGGAGTCGGCCTCCCTGGAGTCGGTCGACTCCTCCCGGGCCCCATGAGCCATTAATCAGATAAGATGGGGAATGGCGACAGTGATCGCCTGATAGACGGCGGCACTGTTGCCACGACCCGATGACCGAGCCTGCGTCATCAGGAGTGCCGCTACAGTATCAAGCCTGTCCGCGGGACCCGCCTGTCGGCGGGCCCCAGAAGCCGGCAGGAAGGACGGCGGCCTGAGAGACAGATGGCTGGGACCCGCGCCCAACTGGATTACTATTGTACCCCCGGGGGGTAGGCCTATATAAACCCCCTGGGGCACCCATGCAAAGGGTTCGACCCTAGAGAGGAAGACAGACCAGATAGCCCAGGGGGGAGAGAGCTAGCCTTGCCCTCTTCTACCTCCAGAAACAGCTCCAGGAGCACCATTGTAGTTACCTTGCTTTAATGATCATGCGGAGACCCCGCAGAGCAGTAGTAGGGGTGTTATCTCCTAGGAGAGCCCCGAAGCTGGGTAAGTTCCGCCGGCGTGCATGTCTTCGCCTCATCGCGCTTCCAGGCACCGGCGACATTCTACTCGCTCCCACCATGATAAGCCATCCTTTGGCATATGTCGTATCCAACCCCCGACATTTGGCGCCCACCGTGGGGCGAGGTGCACCGTCGTCCGGAGATCTGCTGTGGACGGAACCCTGTTCCTCCCCGGCGAGCACAGCCAGCCCGGCACGCCGGATGGCGTCTGTGCCGACGCGCTATGCGGCGCTGAGATCGCCTGTGCCGCCAGCTGCCTCGCCGATCTTATCGGCGAGGTTTGCCTCTCCGACGAGCCTGCGCCCGATGCAGGCATGGGTGGCCCCGAGGGCCCCCTCGTGGGCCTCCTCGACCAACTCCACGTCGCCGGCGAGCCTGCCGCGGACCTGGAGTCCATAGGATCCACCGACCCGATGCTGGTCGACTCCGACACCGCGTCGCTCGACGCGTTCCCCACCAATATGGTGGTCTACGACGAGCCGCTCTCGTACGTAGGGAGCGGCGGAAGCGCCGTCACTGAGGTCCTCGTCCTCGAGCACGGTGAGCGCTTCAGCAAAGGAGCGCATGACCCGTTTGACGCGGCCCTGCGAGACCTTGCAGCACCGATTCCGGAAGACGCCGACGCCGGGACACTGGAGGCGCTCTGCCTTCAGCTCATCGAGGGCGCGAAGAAACTGGCAAGCATGACGCGCTTGTCAGAACCTTACCAACGAGAAATGGATCGCGCCGTAGGCGGCTCGCCGGCTCCAATCGGGCCTAGCCGCCTAGGCGCGGTCCGACAGTGTGGCGTGGCAATTGCCAACCTCTTCGGGGCGGATCGCCTTGTGTATGCCACACCTGCAGAAAATATCCGTGCTGCCCAGGCGGCAGCAGACGAGCTCGACAACTTCGAAGGCGAAGAGCACCGCATAATGACGGAGCGAGTTCAGCAGCTCCTCGATGCGGCTGCCATGCAGAATAACGCCGGCTGCCGCACCGAGGCACCGCAGCACCAAAACGACGACCCACCGCCTCGCCGAGACCAAGGTGCGACGTCCCGAACGCTGACTGGCGGGGCCCGTGGGAAGAAGGACAAGGAGCCGGCTGCCAGCCGCAGTCGGACTCACATCACCATCGAGCGCGACCAAGACGGCCGCCCTAGAGCGGTGGAACGGCGGGACGACTACTTACCTCCCCCTCCTCGCAGAGAAAGACGAGTCTCCCCGCCGCCCGTGGAACATCCGACTCTCGGCGACCGCCTTGGCCGCCGAGAGGGAGTCGGAGAGAACGACGCCCGCCACCGGATCGACCGACTCCACCAATCCCTGGCGCTGGAAGAAGAAGACGAGCTGGGTCCCCCTGCTTTGGACCCCGCATCCGGGACGAGCCCTTTCCCAAAGGGTTCACGGTCCCCCGAGATACGCCCAAATATACCGGCACCGTGAAGCCGGAAGATTGGCTAATCGACTACTCCACAGCCGTCAACATAGCGAACGGCAACAAGCGTGTTGCCGTAAGATACGTCCCGCTCATGCTCCAGGGCTCGGCCCGGACGTGGTTAAACAGTCTGAAGCCTCGCAGCATCAATAGCTGGGCCGACTTCACCGAGGCTTTCGTCCGCAACTTCATGAGCACGTACAAGTGACCTCCCAAGTCACGCCAGCTCTCCTTGTGCGTGCAAGGCCCTGACGAGTCTACTCGCGACTACCTCACGCGATGGGGCGAACTCCGGAACTCCTGCGAGGGCGTGCACGAGGTGCAGGCCATCGAGCACTTCCCTGCCGGGTGCAGAGAAGGCACCCTCCTCAAGCACAAGCTCCTCTGCGACGAGCCAGAGACCCTCGACGAGCTACTGATCACAGCGGACAAGTACGCCACGGCCGACTCCTCCATGAAGGCGGAGATTCGGGTCAGCACAACTGGTAAAGTTGCCCCTCAGGCTCCAAGAACTCCGGCTGGAGACACCAGTCGGCGGCAGCAGTAGAATGACCAGAAGCGCAAAGCCCCGCAGCCGATTTCCAACAGTCGGCAAGTGGCAACGGCGGAGGACCAACAGCTGGAGGGACCGCCTCCGACGAAGTGGCAGAAGGGCGGCAAGTCCAACTGGCTGCCGGCTTTCTCCTACGAGCAGACTCTAGATGGTCCCTGCAAGTTTCACAGCGGCGCGAAGCCATCAAACCACACCACCAGGAAATGCCACTGGCTGACCAGAATCGCCAAGGGGGACGGCCTGCTCCCTCCCGCTCCTGCTGGGCCGCCTCCTCCACCACCGCCCCAGCAGCCGGCTGTCAGGCCAGTCGGCGCGATACAAGACGAGTTCCCAAAGGAGCACGGAGCCTATGTGGTGTTCACCAGTGTAGCGGATGACCGGCGCAGCAGGCGCCAACAGCAGCAAGAAGTAAACGCAGTCGCATCAAGCACTCCGGAGTTCATGCATTGGTCTGAAAAGCCTATCAGTTGGAGCAGAGATGATCACCCAGAGGTGATGCCGAGTCCAGGCTCCTACGCCTTGGTCTTAGGCGCCACGCTCGCCACAGATAGGCGGGCTGCTCGCTTCTCGCGAGTATTGATGGACGGAGGCAGCAGTATCAACATCCTGTACAAGGATACAATGGAGAAATTAGGAATCAAGCGAAGACAGCTTCAGAGCAGCCGGACTGTGTTCCACGGAATCGTCCCTGGCCTTTCCTGCTCACCAATCGGCAAGATCCTGGTAGATGTCCTCTTCGGAGACAAAGATCATTTCTGCCGAGAGCCAATTTGGTTTGAGGTGGTGGACCTTGAGAGCCCATATCATGCACAGCTTGGCCAACCCGCCTTGGCCAAGTTCATGGCGGTCCCCCACTATGCCTACCTCAAGATGAAGATGCCGAGTTCCAAGGGAATCCTAACCGTGTCCGGCGACTACAGGAAGTCGTCCGCTTGCGCGGCCGAAAGCAGTCGGCTGGCCAAGTCCTTGGTGATCGCAGCTGAGAAACGGCTCCTTGATCAGGTTGTGGCGATGGCCGGTAAGCAGCCCGAGTTATCGCCTGACCCCAAGGAGTCGGAAGCAGAAGGATCATTCAAGCCGGCCAGAGAAACAAAGAAGATACTGTTGGACCCGGAGCACCCGGAGAGGTACACTGTCGTGGGCACGGGCCTTGACAGCAAATAGGAAGGCAAGCTCGTCGATTTCCTCCGTGAGAATCGTGACATCTTCGCATGGTCCCCCAAGGACATGCCTGGTGTCCCGACGGAATTCGCCGAGCACAAATTACACGTCCGATCTGATGTGAAGCCCGTCAGGCAGCCCTTGCGCCGCCTGTCAGAAGAAAAAAGAAGAGTTGTTGGAGAAGAAATAGCCCGGCTTCTTGCAGCCGGCTTCATCATGGAAGTATTTTTTCCAAAGTGGTTGGCAAACCCAGTACTGGTGCTGAAGAAGAACAAGCAGTGGCGGATGTGCATTGATTACACGAGCCTCAACAAAGCCTGCCCCAAGGACCCATTTGCTCTGCCAAGAATTGATCAGGTGATAGACTCCACAGCCGGATGCGAGCTATTGAGTTTCCTAGATGCATATTCAGGATATCATCAGATCAAGCTGAACCCGGCAGACAGACTGAAGACCTCCTTTATCACGCCATTTGGAGCCTTCTGCTACCTGACCATGACGTTCGGCTTGAGAAACGCCGGCGCCACCTTTCAGCGTTGCATGCAGAAGTGCCTCCTGAAGCAACTCGGCAGAAATGCCCACGTCTATGTGGATGATGTGGTGGTGAAGACAGAGAAGCGTGGAACCTTGCTGGAGGACCTCAAGGAAACATTTGAGAATCTGCGCCGATTCCAGATCAAGCTCAACCCGGAGAAGTGCGTTTTTGGAGTACCAGCCGGCCAGCTCCTCGGTTTCCTGGTCTCCGAACGCGGCATAGAGTGCAATCCAGTAAAAATCAAGGCCATCGAGAGGATGGAGGCACCTAGACGACTGTTAGATGTGCAGAAGTTCACCGGCTGTTTGGCATCCATCAACCGATTCATCAGTCGACTGGGAGAGAAGGCTCTCCCCTTGTATCAGCTCATGAAGAAGATGACCTTCTTTGAGTGGACTCCCAAGGTGGACGAGGCTTTTCTCCAGCTAAAGAATATGTTGACTACTCCCCCTGTGCTGGCGGCTCCGACTCCCAAAGAGCCCATGTTCCTATACATTGCCGCCACCAGCCGAGTAGTCAGCACGGTCATTGTAGTCGAGCGCAAGGAGGAAGGCAAGGCGCTACCCGTCCAGAGACCAGTATATTACTTGAGCGAGGTGCTGTCGACCTCCAAGCAGAACTACCCCCATTACCAGAAGATGTGCTACGGCGTGCATTTTGCCGCCAAGAAATTGAAGCCTTACTTCCAAGAGCATCCAATCACTGTGGTCTGCACAGCTCCACTGGCCGAGATCATCGGAAGCCGAGATGCTTCCGGCCGGGTGGCCAAATGGGCCATCGACCTGGCTCCCTACACCATCTACTACGAGCCCCGCACTGCCATCAAGTCACAAGCACTGGCCGACTTCCTCGTCGACTGGGCCGAGACCCAGTATCTGCCGCCAGCGCCCGACTCCACCCATTGGCGGATGCACTTCGACGGCTCCAAGATGCGCACCGGCCTGGGAGTCGGCATCATCCTCACTCCCCCCAAGGGCGACAAGCTCAGATATGCGCTACAGATCCACTTCGCTGCCTCCAACAACGTGGCCGAATACGAGGCGCTCATCCACGGGCTCCGGCTTGCCAAAGAACTCGACATTCACCGGATCCTGTGTTATGGCGACTCTGACTTGGTGGTCCAGCAATCATCTAGCGATTGGGACGCCAAGGACGCAAATATGGCGAGATTCCGTTTCCTCGTCCAGCAACTCAGCGGATACTTCGAGGGGTGCGAGTTCCTCCACGTGCCAAGGAACGACAACGACCAAGCAGACGCCTTGGCACGAATCGGCTCCACCCGCCAGGCAATACCATCTAGTGTCGCCCTCGGGCGCCTCCTCAAGCCTTCTATCAAGCCGTCACCAGAATCGGATTCTATCTATGTGCCGGCTCCACCTGAGGAGGATGGATCTAGCTCCAAGAAACATATAGTCGAAGCCGGCCCGGGGACTTAAGAACCCAGCCCGGGGACTGCAGTAGCAAGATCGAAGACCCCAGAGCTTGGCCCGGGGACTGCTCCAGTCGGCCCCGGGACTTTGTCAAATCAGCAAGCGGCTGCGGACTCCAACCTGCCGCCTCCCAGCCCGGCCGCCCTTATCCAAGTCGCGCTAGTGGCAGTTGAAGAAATAGCAGCACCTTCATGGGCCCAGCCCATCCTCAGATTCTTAGTAAACAGAGAGCTGCCAACCGACAAAATCTTGGCTCGGCAAGTGCAACGCCGAGCAGCAGCCTACACCATAGTCAACAGAGAGCTGGTCAGGCGCAGCGTTACCGGCGTCTTCCAACGCTGCGTCGAAGCAGAACAAGGTCAGGCAATCCTCAGAGACATCCACGAAGGCGAGTGCGGTCACCACGCGGCCTCAAGGGCACTCGTCGCCAAAGCCTTCCGGCACGGTTTTTTCTGGCCAACCGCTCTGGAAGAGGCCAAAGAGTTAGTCCAAAAGTGCAAGAGGTGCCAGGTTTTTTTGTTCCAAGCCGCTTCAGCCGGCTTCCACACTCAAGACTATCCCCATCGCCTGGCCCTTTGCAGTTTGGGGCCTGGACATGGTGGGACCGTTCAAGACGGCACGAGGTGGCTTGACTCACCTACTTGTCGTGGTGGACAAGTTCACCAACTGGGTGGAGGTGAAGCCCATCAAGAAATTGAATGGTTCGACTGCAGTGACCTTCATCGCTGACATCACAACTCGGTACGGCATCCCACATAGCATCATCACCGACAATGGCATGAATTTTGCCAAAGGCGCCTTGGCCCATTTCTGCGCGACACAGGGCATCCGACTGGACTTAGCGTCCGTTGCCCACCCGTAGTCAAACGGCCAGGTGGAGCGAGCAAACGTCCTCATCTTATCCGGCATCAAGCCTCGACTCGTCACACCACTGGAGCGACCTGCCGGCTGTTGGCTCGAGGAGGTGCCAGCCGTCCTCTAGAGTCTGCGCATGACTCCAAACAAGTCAACCGGCTTCACACCATTCTTCCTCGTCTATGGCGCCGAAGCCGTCATCCCAACGGACATAAAGTTCGACTCCCCGCGAGTCACCATGTACACCGAGGAAGAAGCAGAGGAAGCACGTCAAGACGGCGTGGATCTGCTGGAAGAGGGCCGGCTGTTAGCACTCAGCGGTCCAGCATCTACCAGCAGAGTCTGCGTTGATACTACAACAGGAAGGTCGGACCAAGATCCTTTCAAGAAGGCGACCTTGTGCTCCGGCTGATCCAACGAACGGCCGGCCAGCACAAGCTGTCGGCACCTTGGGAAGGCCCCTTCATCATCAGCAAGGTGCTAGGGAATGACGCCTACTATTTGATCGACGCCCAGAAGCCCCGAGCGCGCAAGAGGGACGACTCCGGCAAAGAGACAGAACGCCCGTGGAATGCAAATCTTCTTTGAAGATTTCACAGTTGATGCAGTATGTATCACACTACCCCTTTGTATTAAAGTACTAAGACTTTGGGCCCCCCGAGATGAGCTCAGGGACTGCCCTTTTTGTTATCTGTACGATAAAGAATTATGCCTCCAAGTACATTACTTTCATTACAAGCCGCTTGGCACCGGGCTTGACTAGTCGGCCCGGGGACTCGCCGCCTTGCGCTATGAGAAGCTTCCCGCAGTCAGACAAGTAGTGTGCGGTGTCCAATCCGCCTCCTGGCAAAGCCGCAGCTCGCAGAGCGACTGTGAGGCAGGCATGAGTGAGGAAGAGCGGGCACCCACACGAAAAATGGCTAAGGACCTAAAGCGCGAACATAGCATAAGACGGCCTCTAGCATTTTTGAAACGGAAGACCGACTCATGAGCATCCGGCTCGCCGTCTTCATTAGCCTCTACTAAGGACGGCCGACTCTTGGGTAGTCGGCATGTCGCTTCCTATTCGACTTGCTAAAGAAACTCTAAACGGCCAAATCCTTGCCTTCCCAAAGTAGCCAAGCACTTGACCCAGCGACAGTCCGCAGAGCGGCTGTTCGACTGACAAGGCAGTGACTAAAGGAAGGCGGCAAAGGGAAAAAGCCTAAAGAGCAATAAGCAAGCAAAGACGGAAAGCAGATTAATATTTACATAGGCCCTTGGCCGAATCTTTGAATAGAAGTTCAAGATACACCCCGCGGGTGGAATTGTTTGAATCTAACAAAGTTTTCAAAAGATTACTAAAGATAGACAAACAGTGGCGGAAAAGGCAGCCTAGGAGGCGGCATCTGGGAGTGGATCGGAGGAGACGGCGGTGTCAGGCGCCAGGGCAGTCGGCTGGGCGGTCTCGGTTTGATCGCCTTTGGCAGCAGTCGTTTTCTCCTGACGCGGCTCGTTGCTGGAGGCGCGGTCGAGTTGAGGCTGGCCGCCTGCTCCATCTTCTGGCACCACCGCTTCGCCTTCGGCCTCCGCCTCGTCCTCCTCCTCAGTGCTGGAGTCGATCACCTCCGCCGAGTCCTCGCCATACTCCGGGTTCATCTTGAACCACTCTACCGGCACTTCCTCGCCGCCTTCAGCCCGCTCGGGCACGGAGATGCTGGTGTCCGTGTACTCAGCGATGGCCGCCGCATGCTCGATAAGGGCGCCCTCCACGGCCTCCAGTTCGGCCTGGGCTTCTGACCGGAACGCGGCCAGGCGGTCCAGGTCCAGCCCTGGATACCACGCCTTGACAAGCTCCAAGGCCCGGCGCGCTCCGGCCCGGGCCGAGGAGCCCTTCCAGGCCTCAAGACAGCCGGCAGCGACTTCCAGCCAGTCGGCGGTCCGACTGGCGGTACGCAGAGCCGGCATGTCCGGCCACAAAGCGGCAACCGCCTGGGCGCCGGCACGCTGAAGCCGGCGCATCTGCCGGTGGACCAGACGAAGACGGGCTTCAATGCTCAGGAGCTATTCATCAACAGTTCGGGGGGCATTGGCGGCGATCTCCTCACCATTCGCCCTTCGCGCCTCACGAGCAGCCTCGATGGCCAGAGGGACCGCCTGCGAGTGGCCAGGGAAGAAGTCTGCCAAGACGAAAAAGAAGAAAGTCGAAAATCAGAAGTCAGCCCGACACTAAGTCGGAAGCACGAAGAATCGAAAGAAACGTACCATCCACAATATCCTTGATCTCGTGGAAACCGGAGGTCAGCATCGCCTCCCTGTCAGTCCAGGAGGAGCGCTCGCTCTCGAACTCGGCCAGGAGAGCGGCTTCCTTCTTCTCGGCCTCGTCCTGTGCCTTCTTGAGCATCTCCTTCTGCTCGGCCAGCTGCGCCGCCAGCAGGTCGCGCTCCGTGGCAAGCCTGTCACACTCCTCCTCCTTGGCGCGACTGGCGGTATTAGCCTTGCCCAACTGCTCCTGAAGAGCGGCGTTGGCTCCTGAAAATTGAAAGAGAAAACGAATCAGTCGTCAGCAAAGAAGATCGCCGGGAAGATCCGGCCCGACTGCTCAGCAGTCGGCCCGAATCTCGGGGACTATAGCCCGCGGGTGCGCCAGCGCGGCCCCGCGAAGAAGAAGAACTCACTCCAGCTTTCCACAAGTCGGCAGCCCGCTTGCTCAACTCCTCAACATTGCGGTTGAAGGCAGTGGCGCGGAGATTGTGATACTCCTGCAATAAGTCATTGAAGACGAAGTTAGTGTCTGGAACTCGCCAGAGGGAGTTCCGAACCGCCTGCTCAGTAGCCGGCCCGGAACTCGGGGACTACACCCAGTGGGTGCGCTGGCGCGCCCCCACAGAGAAAAACAAGAATCAAGAAGGAGAAGAAACTTACTCGGACGGCCGTTCGCGCGGCCAGGTGCGCTCTGGTGCAGGCTTGAAGGGCGTCGCCTTCGGCCCGCAACTTCGCCTGGACTTCCAGGAGCAGTTGATTTAGCGGCCTGGTGCTGCCTCCGCGCACCCACCCGGTAGGCGCGGCGCTTGTGGCCTCGGCGTCTAGAGCTGCCGAGCTGGCAGCGTCGATCTCCCAAGGTCGCGGCACCGAGGTTGCCCTCTCAAGACGGCGACGCGCCGGCGAGGCGACTTGGAGAAGCAGCCGCGCTTCGGCCTCGTCCATGGCCGGCGGCTCTGACAGATCCATCGGCTGTTTACCGTGCAGCCTCCCAGACGGCGGTGGAGGCGGCGGCGGCGGCACGAGAGCATCCGACATGGAGGCCTCGCCGCTCTCCTTCTCCGTGATGGGGTTCTCAGTGCCGGCTCCCCCGGTCTGCCCCGTGAACTCCGGAGGCGGCGGTGCAGACGATAGTGGGGGGACGAGCATCGCCAATCGGCGACGCGCGGCCTCCTCGGCACGCCGTCTCGCCACAAGGGTGGCTTCGGCATCATCCAGCTTTTTCTGGGCGGAGGCGGCCGCCCTGTCGGCCTCCGCCTTCTCCAAACGCGCAGCCTCCTCCTCCTCATGCTTCTCCCGCGCGTTCCATTCTGTCGCCTCCCGGAGGTCGGCGGCAGGGTCGGGCCGTCGGGTATTGGCGGATGTCTCTGCCGACCCCATGACAGAGGGGACGGCGACTCTCTCAAGGGAAAGAGGGGCCCTGAAGAAGAATGGAGGGAGTATATAAACGAAGACTCGGACAAAATTCAGCGAAGGAAATAAAAGAGCATAAAGACTTACGCGGATACTAGCGGCGGCTTTCTCACTTCCCTCCGGAAGCGGTTGGCCTTCGCGGCCGCCTCCTCTCGTTTGGTCACGGTGGCCGCCCCCTTGAACTTCTTCATTTTGCCGCCGGGCGCACTCAGCCCGGCGTGACGCCTCTTTGCACCGCCTTGGCCAGCGGAGGAGCCGGCGCCCGACGGGCCGATCTTCAGCTGGTGGCGCGGAGCGACTTCACCTTCGGCGTTGTCGTCAGGCCAGTCGGCGAAGGTGGCGAAGGGCCTGAAGTCGCCTTCTGCCCCCCCTCCCCCGCCTTCGGCATCGGCTTCCATCGCCGCCGCCCCCAAGTCGGGGTCGTCGACGTCGCTCTCCGCGCGGTTGGGAACATACTCGCGGGGTTGCCTCGTGGCGCTGGCGGCAGGCTGCATAAGAGGATTCTAGTTCAGAAGAAGCCAGCAAGAGTTAGAAGCCGGAGTCGGCTGTGGAAAAAGATAAAACAGCAGGGAGACGCGACTTACCACTGGTGGAGGGTTGACGCGCGAGTACGGCTCCTTGCCGAACTGCCAGTCCTCCTCGTACTCGCAGTGCGCGATGTAGTTTACCATGTTCGCTACCTCCTTGCGGGGCATCTCCTTGGTGCTCGTCCGACTTGGGTCTCGGAGGCCGCTCATCTGACAGATCAGGTGAGGCCGGCCTTGGAGCGGGAGAACTCGGCGCGCCACGAAGGCGGCCAGCAAGTCGGCCCCGACGAGTCCCTCCGACTGCGTCAAGACTCGGAGTCGCGCCACGGCGGCGGCTCCGGCGGGAGTCAGCGTATTGACTCGGTGGGACCAGCTGGGGAGCCGCCCAGTCAGGGGAGCGGCGTTGTAAGGCGGCAGGTTGACCCAGTCGCCGTCTGAGGCGAGGTTCTTCACGTAGAAGTACGAGCGCTGCCACATCTTCACCGACTTGATCAGCGTGATGGGAGGAAAGGGGTTGTCGGCCGTCGAGCGCCACATCGCGATGAAGGCGCCGCACTGGGCCGGCACGCCAGTGATGTGCGTGCCGAGCTTAGAAGAGAAGAATTCTCCCCACAGCTCGATGGTGGGGAGAACACCGAGGAAGCCTTCGCACAGGGTGGCGAAGGCGGAAAGCAGCACCACCGTGTTCGGTGTGAGGTGGTGCGGCTGAAGGCTATGGAACTCCAGGAATGAGCGGAAGAAGCCGCTCGCCGGCAGCCCCAGGCTGCGCATAAGGTGCGAGCGGAAGATGACCCGCTCGCCCTCTTCCGGCGCCGGCCGGATTTCCCCCTCCGGCGCGGCGCGGGCGCGCACGAGGTCCGCGCTGGGGAGACGGCGGGTCTGGCAGAGGAACTCGATGTGTTCTTCCTCTACCTCCGAGCCATCCCATACGCCAGAGCGCACGGCAGAGGCCGCGGCGGAGGAAGAGCTCATCGCCGCGGTAGGATGCGCTCCTGCTCGACGGCGGAGGAAGGAGAGAGAAGAAGCAAGATGAGGCGGGGGAGCGGGGAAGAAGGGCGCGCAAGATGTGTCGCTCCGCTTCCCCCCGCCTACTTATAGCCCTGCGGGCTGAGAAGCCGAGGGGGCGGGCATGGGCTTAACTGCGCACGACGCCCCATGCCGCCCCATGATTTACCCATGAAGTTACTACACGCAGTAACGACGTGGGAAAACCAACCGTCCTCAGCCACAATGGATCCGTCCGTATGCCGAGGCGCGGTAGTGGCGGGCCCCGCCTGACGGCCCGTCCCGCCGCGCGCGTGGGCAGGCAGGCTGTTCTCCCCACGTGGCGCCGCACGATAGGACCGCCCTGATGGCTGCGGGGAAGCGTATCAGACACGCCGCCTAGTTTCTCGCCGCGACCTTCGAATTGAGGCTCTTCGCCGAAACTCTGACTTTCGACAGTCGGCCCAAGGGAAGACGGCAGCCGAGTCCCAGAGTCTGCCCTTTTAAAAAGATTGAAGCTGTTGAAGCCCCACAATACAGCGACCGCAGGGTTTCACCAGCTTCGGGGACTACTGTCGGAGTAATGGGCCACGGGTAGGCTAACCCGAGCCCCAGGACATTTCAAGACACCGGGGCAGGCCGCGCCCCTCAGGCCGAGTCCCGGGGCCGACTCCAAGATAGGCCAAGTCCTAGGCGGCGGCTCCTAGATAAGCCGACTCCCAGGCGGCGACTTCTAGGGAGGCCGACTACGGAGAGGCGGCCCAAGACTCCTCCCTTATCCCGAAGTACGACGCATGGTACGGTTGCGGCATGGCCGTTTCCCCCTGCCTACCAAGGGCCGGCATGGCTACAGTAGGCCGTACTGCTGGAAGATCTCCGGTGGGATACGACACTGTTGCCATGCCTGCCCTGGCCTCAGCCACAGTACGCAGTGCACTGTGCCCACGACGCCAGCCTGTACGACCCGAAGGCGGCAGGATCGCCTGTCAGTGGGAGGGCCGAAGCCGGCCTGGGCGACCCGAAGACGAGCCCGTGGGAGTCGGCCGACCCTCTCGGGCCCCACGAGCCATTAATCAGATAAGATGGGGAATGGCGACAGTGATCGCTCGATAGACGGCGGCACTGTTGCCACGACCCGATGACCGAGCCTGCGTCATCAGGAGTGCCGCTACAGTATCAAGCCTGTCCGCGGGACCCGCCAGTCGGCGGGCCCAGAAGCCGGCGAGAAGGACGGCGGCCTGAGAGACAGACGGCTGGGACCCGCGCCTAGCCGGATTACTATTGTACCCCCGGGGGGTAGGCCTATATAAACCCCCCGAGGCACCCATGCAAAGGGTTCGACCCTAGAGAGGAAGACAGACCAGATAGCCCAGGGAGGAGAGAGCTAGCCTTGCCCTCTTCTACCTCCAGAAATAGTTCCAGGAGCACCATTGTAGTTACCTTGCTTTAGTGATCATGCGGAGACCCCGCAGAGCAGCAGTAGGGGTGTTATCTCCTAGGAGAGCCCCGAAGCTGGGTAAGTTCCGCCGGCGTGCATGTCTTCGCCTCATCTCGCTTCCAGGCACCGGCGACGTTCTACTCGCTCCCACCATGATAAGCCATCCTTTGGCATATGTCGTATTCAACCCCCGACACTATGCATCTTTCACATTTACTAATCCCAACTCGCTCTAAATATACGAGTGGCAGTCATCATGTTTAGGGCGAGCTAATTAAGCGAATGAACTAATAAAGGAAGGATTGTGGTCTTAAATAGAATATTTAATCATAATTAAAGAAAGGATTATGGGTAAACCGGTGGAATAACTAAAAGAAAGATTGTGATCTTAATAAATTATACATGAAGGATTTGGGGTAAAAAGGTAGGATAATTAAAAGGAAGGATATGTAGACTTCAATGTGTTGGGGATACTAAATTAGAAAAGGAAGGATTTGATTCCCGACTAAAACAGGTGAGAAAGTAATGGTAATTAATGAAAGTATTATACTTAAATGCCATTAAAAGGATTATACTTAAATGGAATCAGTGGGAGATTATGCCCGGCAAATAAATATGAACATGGCTAAACTGCAACGTACTTTTTTATGTTCATTTTGTAGAAGGATGCTGCGTTGCAGCATGTTCTTCATAGTGAATCCGGTGCTTCGGGATATTATGTTGACACAAAACATCAATTTTTTCCGTTGCAATGCACATGCATATGTGCTAGTAAAGAGTAATGATAACTATGAAACTTGTCATCATGATTTTAATTTTCAATTGGATTATGCCAATCAACTATCACATGATAGTTATTGCGTTGAATTTGCTCCCACTACTATTCATGAGAATAAATTTGCTTATGTGGAGAGTAATAAAATTTCTATGCTTGCGGATCGTGAAAAGAATGCTTTATGTTATAGCTATATTGTTGAATTCATTCATGATACTAATAAAAATTATTATGAGAAAGGAACATATGCTTTGACATATCTCAATAATAACAAGTTTCCTCTTTTGATGTTGAAAATCTTGAAGTTTTGCTTGTTTTGCCTTCCTATGCTAGTTGATTCTTGCTCCCATAAATTATTTGCTCACAAAATCCCTATGCATAGGAAGTGGGTTAGGCTTAAGTGTGCTTGCCATGTGATTTATGATGCTTTTTTTGATGAGAGTCAATAGTATGCATTCTCATTTCAACCTCAATTATTCTCTAGTTGGCAAGCATCATGTGGTGGGGAAAGATCATGATTTATTATTGTTGACAATTATCTCTATGATAAATGAGTTGGGAGGCGAAACATTAAGCCTCTATTTTTCTCCGTGTTCGATGGATGCCATTTGTTCTAAAAATACGCTTTGAGTACTAGCAATTATAGAAGACTATATGATGATTGAGTATGTGGAGCTCTTACTTAGACTTTGTTGAATAAGTTGAATTGCAATTGTTTGGTGACTAAGAACATAGGTTGTTAAGTTTCAAGAGAAGGCATTGTTTGAACCGTAACATGTGAATTGATTGCTACTTTATCATGATGAGTTTTATGAGAAAGAGTTGATGTTATGATGCTAGGAAAAGTGATTGAAATTATCATTGATCAAACTTATGCACTATGCTAGCATTCACAATTCATAAATTATTTCTTTTATCATTTACCTACTCGAGGACGAATACGAATTAAGCTTGGGGATGTTGATACGTCTCCAACGTATCTCTAATTTATGAAGTATTCATACCGTGTTTACAACAAGTTTATATGGTTTTGGTATGATTTGAATGGAACTAACCCGGACTGACGCTGTTTTCAGCAGAACTACTGTGGTGTTGTTTTTTGTGCAGAAATAGAAGTTCTCATAATTGGACGAAACTTTTTGACATTTTTTTGGAAGAAAAGAAAAATACTAGAGAAAAGAACTACCAGAGGGGCCCCTTGCTAACCACAAGGCACCAGGGTGCGCCACCCCCTAGCACGCCCTAGTGGGTAGTGGGCCCCCTGAGGCCCATCTTCGCATGAAACCGACGCCAAAAAATCCTATATATTCAGAAACCCCCGAAAGTTACCCTAGACTAGAAGTTCCACCGCCGCAAGCCTCTTCAGCCACGAAAAACCAATCTAGAACCTGTTCCGGCACCCTGCCGGAGGGGGAAATCATCACTGGAGGCCATCTTCATCATCCTGACAGCCACCATGATGAGGAGGGAGTAGTCCACCCTCAGGGCTGAGGGTTTATACTAGTAGCTATGTGTTTGATTTCTCTCTCTTGTGTTCTTGATTTGGCACGAACTTGATGTATCGCGAGCTTTGTTTGTATAGTTGGATCATATGGTGTTTCTCCCTCTCTATCTTGTTGTGATGAATTGAGTTTTTCCTTTGAGATTTTGTTATTATCGGATTGAATACTTTTATGGATTTGAGAGCACTTGATGTATGTCTTGCTATGAGTACCCGTGGTGACAATGGGGTATCATATTGATTCACTTGATGCATGTTTTGGCACTTAACTCGCGGATTCCTGAGGTGACATTTGGGCAATCTATGCATACGGGTTGATGCACGTTTTTGTTCTTGTTTCTCTGATAGAAATCTTTTGGCACGCTTTGAAGTTCTTTGTGTTGGATTGAGTATTATGAATGAGAAATTGTTTGGTGCATATGGTATAATCAACTCACGGATACTTGTGGTGACATTGGTATCTAGGTGACATTTGATTTGGTTGATGTGTATCATATGGTGTTATTTTAGTATGAACTCTTTGGGCTGTTTGTGACACTTATAGGGATAACTCGATAGATCAATCGGAAAGGATAACTTTGAGATGGTTTCGTACCCTACAAACAATTCCGTCTTATGTGCTCCGCTAGACAAGAACTTTGGAGCGATTCTTCATCGCACGTTGAGGGATGGTTATATGATCCAACTATATTAGCATAGTTGAGAGATTGCACTAGCGAAAGTACGAACCCTAGGCCTCATTTTCAAGCATTGCAATACCATCTGTGCTCACTTTTGCTATTCGTTACCTTGCTGTTTTTTGTTGTTACTATTACAAAAATCAATATCTACTATCATTACTACACTTCTATCACCATCTCTTCTCCGAACTAGTGCACCCATATAATTTACTATTGTATTTGGCATGTTGGGGATACAAAAGACTTTTTATTATTTGGTTACGGGGTTGTTTGAGATAGACCATCTTCATCCTACGTCTCCCACGGATTGATAAACCTTATGTCATCCACTTGAGGGAAATTTGTTGCTATCCTACAAAACTTTGTGCTTGAAGACCCAACACGAGTCTACAAGAATAAAGTTCCATAGTAGATATTAGGCCCTATTGACAAGCATTAAGCATAGCAAAGTCATAGCAACATCAATCTTAGAATATAGTGGGTACTAGGGGTCAAGCCTTAACAAAACTAACTCGATTACATGATGAATCTCATCCAACCCATCACAGTCCAACAAGCCTATGAACGAATTACTCATTTCCGACGGTGAGCATCATGAAATTGGTGATGAAGGAGGGTTGGTGATGATGAAGACGGAAGATCGCCCCCTCCGGAGCCCTGAATAGACTCCAGATCTGGCCTCCCGATGAAGAACAAAAGGTGGCGGCGGCTTCGTATCGTGAAACGTGGTGAAACTTCCTCTCCTATTGTTTGCTCCAAAGATAGGATCTTATAACGTTGGAATTAGGGTCAACGGAGCCTCGTGGGCCCCACTACCCACCAGGACGCGTCAGATGGGGGTGTCGCGCCCTGGTGCCTAGTGAGCAGCTTGGGCCCCCCTCCAGTGGGTCTTGGTTCAAGTAATTTTTATATATTTCAAAATAATTCTTCAAAAAGTTTCTCCAATTTCGAGAACTTTTATTTCTGCACAAAAACAGCACCATGGTAGTTCTGCTAAAAACCTCGTTAGTTCGGGTTAGTTTCATTCAAATTATACAAATTAGAGTTCAAAATAAGAGCAAAAACGTTAGGAAAAGTAGATACGGTGAAGACGTATTAGGCACGACTGGCCCGGCGCCTGCAACGAACCCGCAACCTCCTCATCCTCCGACTCGGTGTCATCCGAATCGAGGGCACAGAAGCGGTTGACAGGAAGCACCGCAGACGACGGAAGCGACAAGGCAGAGAGGGAGGGGAGGCCGGACCGATGGACCCAGGGGGGCACGGGGAGGGAGAAGAGGAGGTGGGGGAGGGCACACCACCGGCCACCGCCGCGGGGAGCAGAGGGGAGGGAGAGAGGAGAGCCATCTGCCGACTCCCCTTATTTTTGTTTATTTACTCGCATTTTATGTTAGAACCATCGAACTATGAATTGTAACGGAGGTAAAATGGTCAAGTGGAGGCAGCTTCTTGTTTTCAACAGCATTCCTTTCATTCCCTTGACATGAGCAGAAGCACCAGGGCGCAGGGGCACGAGGGAGGGAGGGCCGGCCAACTAATCGAGTCAACGTTCCTTGGCTTGGCTTGCCAACATTTCTTCCTCCTGCCTCGCCCATTTACTTACTACCAATTGTGTGCATGCTTTACGCCCATCCCCTCATTAATGCCTTGCCTTTTAAGCACTCTTTCCTTCCTCGCAATTCCAAACTTTACACTTCTCTACTCCCCCTCGCTCTCAATCGTTCCTGTGTCCTCCGTCTCTCCGTCTCCCAGGCGAGGAGGAGAGCATGCCTCTATGTCCACGGAGAGGTAATGAAGTGACCCTCAAGAACCATGCTGCTTCGATGCTTGTACTTGATTTTTTTTAAAATAAAGGTTCCCTTTGTTTGTTTTGATTATCCTTTCCGGTCAGAATAATCTAATTTAGATGTGTTTTTTCTATCTATATATGACTTTTGCCTAAAAGGTTTATCGAGAGATCTATGATAGCAGTGCCTTTTCCTGTTCTTGCGGCCACAATTTTGGCACTTTGGTCTGCATCGCGCGCTTTGAGATCCCCGCTACTTAATTCCATCCAAAATAAACCCTAATGATCTTCTGGACTTCCACCAGGGAGAGACTCGACGAGATCGGTAAGAAGATCAAGCGAGAGCCGGACCCCGCCTCCGCCATCGCGGGCGTCGTAGTCGCCGTCTCACAGACCGAGCACCACGTCCCTCGCCGCCTAGGCCTCGTTGGCCCAGGCATCGGCGGCGCCGCGAACATAGCGACCCCGTGCGCCGCGTGCAAGCTCCTCCGCCGGCGCTGCGCGCACGAGTGCCCCTTCGCCCCCTACTTCTCCCCGCACGAGCCCCACAAGTTCGCCGCCGTCCACAAGGTCTTCGGCGCCAGCAACGTCTCCAAGATGCTCCTGGTACCATCAAACTATTTTAATGGTTTCCTTTTTTTTGTTAATTCCACCGCCCGTGTTTTGTGTTAATTAATGGCGTACGTCGGTGCATGTCACGCGCTGTTTCAGGAGGTGCCCGAGCCGGAGAGAGCCGACGCGGCGAGCAGCCTGGTGTACGAGGCGAACCTGCGGCTGCGCGACCCGGTGTACGGCTGCATGGGCGCGATCTCCATGCTGCAGCAGCAGGTGAACGCGCTGGAGGCCGAGCTGCAGGCCGTCAGGGCCGAGATATTCAAGCACAGGTACCGGCAGACCGGCGTCGGCGTCGGCGTCGGCGCGGCAAACCTCATTGTCGACGACGACGTCAGTGCCGCCGCAGCCGGCGGCTTCATGGCTCCTGCCACGTCGCTGGTGCACACCGCTGGCGTGGTGTCCGTGGCGGAGGCCGGCCAAGAAGTGGACACAATGCCGTCGACGGCCACGGCGTACGCTGCCGGACAGCCATCGAGCACCGACTACAGCTCCCTCGACACAAGTGAGCATGATGCATACTTTGGTTGACATGCATGGATTTACTCGCGGTTCTGGTGATCGATGGAGATCACAATTGATTAATTAACTCGCCAAATAAACTTTATGTGCAAGTATAACTCTCTCTATACATGTATCTTCTCTAGAACTAGATATAGCTGTTGTGGATATCTTGGGTGAGAAAAAGATTGCCCAGTGATCGATGTATCTGCCCTCATAAATTTCTTGTGCGTGTCCACTCATCCAATGTGATTGCTTGGTTGATTTAATTATAATTGATTGATTTGTAAAATAAAAAGCTTAGAGCTAACACTTTAACTGACACTACTCCCTCCGTCTAGGTGAGTTAGTCATCTTAAGCTGTGCACCGTGACCAAGGAGGATGAGAAAACGAGAGACCTTAATGTTTATTTGCTAATTAATAGCATTGCATGCAATGAACTAACCATTGCATGTCGTGTTTAGTAGTCTCAAGTCATTAAAAGCATGCACACCCCTCATCTCTTATTGGTTGATATGTCAAGAAACAAGAAACGAAGTACAAATTAATGCACCGTGCCTAAGTGTTTTGGGATTATTTGGTTTTCGTAAGATGACTTACACACCTAGACGAAGAAAGTAGTTGCTAGGCTTGGAAGTTGGAAATAGAATAATCGACAGTATTTGTTTTCTTTGTTCTTTTGTGATGAGTGTTTAGCACTGCATCTGCATGCGTGTATATATTTCAACATGGTTATTTTTGTTAAGCAGTACGCGAGTTTATTGTTGTGCTAGCTTGCACTCAATAAAATCCGTCGTTTTCTCCTTAGCTATTTGATTCCATGAATTTCTCAATGATTGATATGAATTTGCGTGTAAGCTAGCATTTTCAGCATGTTCATGAGTCATACCTGATTAACAGTACTACAGCACTACAGATCTTCATCATCTTCTCCTCTGTACATAGGTCAATTAACATCGAAAGTTTGGGGATCTCACATTATGTGAGTATGTGTCTTCATTTTCCCTCCAACCTTTTGAATCTGGAGCAAGTTGTTCTGAATCAATTCTTTAAGCTGAAAAGGGTTTACAATCATATTGGGGCCAAAATAAAGTTTTTGTAACTGATTAGCTAGGAAATAACACATATGAGCCTGGCACGGTGTCGATATGGCATGCATTTGTGCAAGCGTGCATGTCAATTCTGATAGTTAAGTCACATCTTTTTTTAAAGCTAGTTAAGTCACGTCTTTATCATTGTTCACTAGTTAACTGATTTGTTTTGGCAATTGGTTATTTTGCTCAAGTAGAACTGTACATTGATATGACAAATTGAAATTAGTGTATCTACAGAACTTGCGATGGAAACGACATACCAAGTTACTGTATCCATACATGTCTACACTCCATATGTAGCAGTATTATGTGCATATACAGTATATGTACTATGTTGTGCCGCAAAAAAGATGCATATATGTTACTCCCTCCATACCTAAATATATGTCGTTTTGGAAGGCTAGTTTTAGCCTACCAAAACGGCATATATTTAGGGACGGAGTTAGTATATAATATGATTGTCTTAAAAAAAATTCTGAAGCATGTCATAAGAAGATTTCATTTTCGAGTAAAGCTAAAATGTCAATCGAGGATTTTTTTTTTTTTTTGCGAATGACGGTAGTTGGTTTTTGTTCATGCATGCAACGATTTTGGTTGATGGGCCAAAGAAATTTAAACACGAAAAATGACTCCACATATAGGCACTCTCCTGCATGGCTCAATTTAAAGAACTTCATGTGCATATAGGTCAACATGTTCTTTTCTTACTCAAATATGTGCAGACCTTTTTTTTAATACAATACAATAGCAATGCTCACATACACGCACCCTATTAACACAAGCATGCATACCCTACTCTTATGAATATCTTCGAGATACTATGTCGGTCTAATATCTTGAGGTTGACAAAGTATTTATAGGCGCTTCGTAGTTGAAGAGAAACATCTCTCCTCCCACTGAATGAAGATAGAAGCATCAGTGCGATTATCAATGTCAAGTCTAAAACTTATACTCTGGCGAGCTAGTTCCACCACAAGAAATCTATACACTCAGTTTGCAATACGTGCAGACTTATTGGTGGACCAAGTATAGTTCTTTTCCGGTGCCGGTAGCGGTCAGGTAATGCATGCACGCACGCATGCCCTAATTTTCTTTAATCTGTTTGTTTTTTGTTGCACTTCCTTCAATCTGATCTGTTTGCCTACATGCATGTGTTGTCAGTTCTCAGAATCTCACAGTAGCGTCTTGGCATGCATATAAATGTAATGCGCCGCTGTGCTGGCTCTTTCATCATGTCAATGACGAGGCAGCTAGCTAATGTACAAACCTGCAGTAGCCTTTCCTTGGCGTGCAGGGTTTGCATTCAGCTCGCTCGTAAGTCGTGACCGTACGTACTACTTCCAGTTGAGCTCCAACCAAAGCCGGTAAAGCAGCCAGGCTACCAGGAACGCCCGGTGGCATTAGAATAGCTGCAGACCATCACTGGACCGATCGATGGTTTGTTTTATCTCGGACGGATGGCCAGCAGAGGGTGCGCTGGGGAGCTTGGCGTGTGTGCGTGGCATGGCCTGTGTCACTGTGCGTGTGTATGATGTGATGGGATTTGGTCCACCGTCGTGCTTGCTTGAGATGGCGGCCATCCCACATATCATAGCTTGTCTGCACTCAACACCAATGCCGATGCTTGAAAGTCTCCTTCGCTGGCCTCGGAAACCCCAGCACGGAATGGTGCACCAGCTTCTTCCTACTTGCACATATCGATCTGTACTGCCAGCACTGCTAGTACAGACTGCCTTATGTGCCGGGTAAATCGTTTGACGTCGAGCAAGGTTAGCTATATCCGGTATTGTTGACTTGCACCTCGCGTGATCTGACTGGCTGGCCGGCGGCCCGACGGTGCACGCACGCAGCACGTACTATACGTAGCGAGATGAGAATACGGCCTACTGACGGAGTAGATCGTTCTGCTTTGTTTTTGGCGATGCGGAATGATGTGGTACAGCTGGTGGCTGGCATTGACTAGGAGCTGCCGACTGCTTGCGCGCGCAAATCTTGAGAAATGCTGCACGTGGTGCGGTGGAGGCGGCTATACGCGACCTCGGATCGTGCCCACTGTTGCATGTCTGCTCTCCAGTACTCTTACCACCCCTCCTCGCCGTTTCATGTTTCACGTTCGTGCGCCAGAGTACCATGGACCCTCCTATCTGGCGACCGTTCGTTACTAGGGGTGGCATTTGTAAACGTTTTGATGATATTTTTATTTCATCGAGGATGGCAGTTTTTTCAAAACAACATGACATTTTCTGAAATGAAGGCTCAAAACTATCATCCTCGCATAAAATGTCATGTTATTCTCAAGAAACTATCACCCCCGATACAACTAAAGCTGGCACGAAAAACACGTTCGAAATGTCATGCCTTCCCAGTTAGCTTTTCTGAATATTTTTGCTCCTATGACATGTGGGGTCCACTTTCGGACAGATTTAAGCATCCCTACATGTGAGTATGTCTCGTTGAAGTCAACTCACTGAATTCTTCAAAAACCTTTTGCGATAAGTCGAGCTTCGTAGACGAACACATTTCCATTTGCGTCTTTTTTAATAGATAGGCCCATTTACATTCTATTGATCTCACATGCTTTGGTGGATCAACCAAGTTTCAAACTTGATTCTCGTACATGGATTCTATTACATATTTCATGACACTGAGCCACTTCCTGTACTCAGGGCCTACAATTGCTTCTTTGTAATTCACATGTTCAACATTTTCAAAAATATTTCATTTTCACCCAAGAAAATTTCATCCTCAATTCCTCATACCTCAGAGGTTGAGAATGATTTCTTCGTGTCCTACGTGGTTCAGCCACAGTCTTGACCGAAATTTCTACAACACATGTAGTTGCTTCCAATTCAGTCGCAGGAGTGACCTCCAGAATAACTTTTGGCGGTACGGTCCTTTGATTTGACGTCAAAGATTCTACAATCTCGTCAAGTTGTATTGTCCCCCCACTCACTCTTTCATGAGAAATTCTTCTCAGTACTCTTTTTTTTCATGACAAACACTTTGCCTTCAGTTTGGTGGTGGAACTAATACCCCATTGTTTTCTTGGGATAACCTAGAAAGTAGCATTTGTCTGATTTGGGATCGACCTTATTTGGTTTCAAATGTTTTACATATGGAAGACAAATTAGGTTTCTTCCCATTCTATTTATCGTATGGCGTCGTTTAAACAAACTTTGATGGAGCTCTATCTAGTGTTAAAGCAACGGGTTCTAAAGCATAACCCCTAAAAGATAGTGACTGTTTCGTTAATGAAATCGTAGATCGAACCATGTCTAATAGGGTTCGATTACAACTCTCATACACACCATTCCTTTGAGATGTTCCGGTGCGTAAGTTGTGAAACAATTCCACAATATCTAAGATTCCCGCTAACCTTGTAAATGAAATATTCTTGCCCGCGATCTGATCATAGAAATTTAATTTTATTGTTACTGTGATTTTCTACTTTGTTATGAAATTCTTTGAACTTTTCAAAGGTTTCATACTTCTTTCTCCTTAAGTAAATATAACCCCATATGTACTTAAATCATCGGTAAAAGTTACAAACTAGAGAAACCCACTATGCTCTGGTACACTCATTGGACCACACAAATCAGTATGTATGATTTCTAATAAGTCACTTGCATGTTCCATATGGCCGGTGAACGAGGTCTTAGTAATTTTTTCCATCAGACAAGACTCTCAATTGCCAAATGATTGAAAATCAAAAGACTCCAAAATTCCATCATTTGAAGTTTCTTCTTCCGTTTCTTTCGGTAGTGACCAAGACGTCAGTGCCAAAAAAATGTGGTACTCCCTCTTATCCATATTAGCTGTCACTGATTGAGTACTAAATCTGCGACAATTAATATGGATCAAAGGGAGTATTTGTCTTATCGATCATTTTAAGACGTTTACCGTCATTGTGAAAGATAAAATTAGTAAATTCCAGATCCATAATAAACGATGCATTCTTAACAAGTGGATAGCCATAAAATATATTATTTAAAAATATAGGACAACCATTGTTCTCCAATTTGACGAATATCCATGAGAGAGAGAGGGTGGGAGGGAGAGACGTCAGTAGACACCTGACACAGCTTAAACAACTAAAAGTATCATCAGCAGATAGCTATGCTATTTACCTCTTAGAGTTGTAAGTGAAGCATGGTGCAAGGAACGATAGATATATATATTATATCTTGCCTACTGATGACCCACAAGTATAGGGGATCTATCGTAGTCCTTCCGATAAGTAAGAGTGTCGAACCCAATGAGGAGCAGAAGGAAATGACAAGCGGTTTTCAGCAAGGTATTCTCTGCAAGCTCTGAAATTATCGGTAACAGATAATTTTTTGATAAGATAATTCATAACGAGTAACAAGTAACAAAAGTAACTAAGGTGCAGCAAGGTGACCCAATCCTTTTTGTAGCAAAGGACAAGCCTGGATGAACTCTTATATAAAGCAAATCGCTCCCGAGGATACATGGGAATTAGTGTCAAGTTAGTTTCATCATGCTCATATGATTCACATTTGTTTCTTTGATAATTTGATATGTAGGTGGACTGGTGCTTGGGTGCTTCCCTTCCTTGGACAAGCCTCCCACTTATGATTAACCCCTTTCGCAAGCGTCCGCAACTACGAAAGAAGAATTAAGATAAATCTAACCATAGCATGAAACATATGGATCCAAATCAGCCCCTTACGAAGCAACACATAAACTAGGGTTTAAGCTTATGTCACTTTAGCAACCCATCATCTACTTATTACTTCCCAATGCCTTCCCCTAGGCCCAAATCATGGTGAAGTGTCATGTAGTCGACGTTCACATAACACCACTAGAGGAAAGACAACATACATCTCATCAAAATATCGAACAAATACCAAATTCACGTGATTACTTATAACAAGACTTATCCCATGTCCTCCGGAACAAACGTAACTACTCACAAAGCATATTCATGTTCATAATCAGAGGAGTATTAATTATCATTAAGGATCTGAACATATGATCTTCCACCGAATAAACCAACTAGCATCAACTACAAGGAGTAATCAACACTACTAGCAACCCACAAGTACCAATCTGAGGTTTTGAGACAGACATCGGATACAAGAGATGAAATAGGGTTTGAGAGGAGATGGTGCTAGTGAAGATGTTGATGGAGATTTGTTGGGGAACGTAGCAAAAATTTAAAATTTTCTACGCATCACCAAGATCAATCTATGGAGATTCTAGCAACAAGAGAGGGAGAGGATGATCATCTTCATACCTTAGAACATCGCTAAGCAGAAGCGTCACTAGAACGCGGATGAGGGAGTTGTACCCGCGACGATTCAAATCGCGGAAGATCCGATCTAACGCCGAACGGACGGCGCCTCCGCGTTCGACACACGTACAGCCCGGGGACGTATCCTCCTTCTTGATCCAGCAAGGGGAGAGGAGAAGTTGAGGGAGAGCTCCGGCAACACGACAGCGTGGTGGTGGAGCTTGTAGTTCTCCGGCAGGGTTTCGCTAAGCACTACTGAGGAGGAGGTGGAGTTGGAGAGGGGGAGGGCTGCGCCAGGGGCAAGAGATAAGCTCCCATGTGCCTCTGCACTATATATAGGGGTGGAGGGGGATGGTTTCTTGCCCTCCAAGTCCATTGGGACGTTGGCAAAGGTGGGAGGAAAGAAATCCCATCATTTCCCTTCCCCACCGATTGTTATCCCCCCTTTTTAGGGATCTTGATCTTATCCCTTCGGGATATGATCTTATTCCTTCTAAGGGGGGATCTTGGTGCGCCTTGACCAGGGGTGTGGGGCCTTGCCCCCACTACCCACATTCATGTGGGTCCCCCCATGCAGGTGGGCCCCACTCTAGAACCTTCTAGAACCTTCCTGGTACAATACCAAAAACCCCGAACATTTTCCGGTGGCCAAAATAGGACTTCCCACATATAAATATTTACCTCCGGACCATTCCGGAATACCTCGTGGCATCCGGGATCTCATCCGGGACTCCGAACAACATTCCTTAACTGCACACTAATTCCCATAACAACTCTAGCATCACCGAACCTTAAGTGTGTAGACCCTATGGGTTCGGGAATCATGCAGACATGACCGAGATAGCTCTCTGGCCAATAACCAACAACGGGATTGGGATACCCATGTTGGCTCCCACATGTTCCACGATGATCTCATCGGATGAACCATGATGTCGGGGATTCAATCAATCTCGTATACAATTCCCTTTGTCAATCGGTACGTTACTTGCCCGAGATTCGATCGTTGGTATCCCAATACCTTGTTCAATCTCGTTACCGGCAAGTCACTTTACTCGTTCCATAATGCATGACCCCGCGACTAACTACTTAGTCACATTGAGCTCATTATGATGATGCATTACTGAGTGGGCCCAGAGATACCTCTCCATCATACGGAGACAAATCCCAGTCTCGATTCGTGCCAACCCAACAGACACTTTTGGAGATACGTGTAGTGTAACTTTATAGCCACCCAGTTATGTTGTGACGTTTGGTACACCCAAAGCATTCCTACGGTATCCGGGAGTTGCACAATCTCATGGTCTAAGGAAATGATACTTAACATTAGAAAAGCTTTTAGCAAACGAACTACATGATCTTGTGCTATGCTTAGGATTGGGTCTTGTCCATCACATCATTCTCCTAATGATGTGATCCCGTTATCAATGACATACAATGTCCATGGTCAGGAAACCATAACCATCTATTGATCACTGAGCTAGTCAACTAGAGGCTCACTAGGGACATGTTGTGGTCTATGTATTCACACATGTATTACGGTTTCCAGTTAATACAATTATAGCATGAACGATAGACAATTATCATGAACAAGGAAATACAATAATAACCATTTTATTATTGCCTCTAGGGCATATTTCCAACAGTCTCCCACTTGCACTAGAGTTAATAATCTAGTTCACATCACTATGTGATTGTAACGAATCCAACACCCATGGGGTTTGATCATATCTCGCTTGTGAGAGAGGTTATTAGTCAACGGATCTGAACCTTTCAGATCCGTGTGTGCTTTACAAATCTCTATGTCATCTTGTAGATGCAGCTACTACGCGCTATTTGGAGCTATTCCAAATAACACTTCTACTATATGAATCCGGTTTACTACTCATAGTCATCCAGATTAGTATCAAAGTTTGCATCGACGTAACCCTTTACGACGAACTCTTTTACCACCTCCATAATCGAGAAAATTCCTTAGTCCACTAGTTACTAAGGATAACTTTGACCGCTGTCTTGTGATCCATTCCTGGATCACTCTTGTACCCCTTGACTGACTCACGCAAGACACACTTCAGGTGCGGGACATAGCATAGCATACTGTAGAGCCTACGTCTAAGGCATAGGGAACGACCTTTGTCCTTTCTCTCTCTTATGTCATGGTCAGGTATTGAGTCTTACTCAATACTCACACCTTATAACACAGCCAAGAACTCCTTCTTTGCCGATCTATTTTGAACTCCTTCAGAATCTTGTCATGGTATGTATTTATTTGAAAGTAATATTAAGCATTTTTTATCTATCCTTATAGATCTTGATGCTCAATGTTCAAGTAGCTTAATCCATGTTTTTTTATTGAAAAACACTTTTCAAATAACCCTATATGCTTTCTAGAAATTCTACATCATTTCTGATCAACAATATGTCAACAACATATACTCATCAGAAATTCTATAGTGCTCCCACTCACTTCTTTCGAAATATAAGTTTATCATAAACTTTGTATAAACCCAAAATCTTTGATTATCTCATCAAAGCGTATATTCCAACTCCGAGATGCTTACTCCAGTCTCTAGAAGGATTGCTGGAGCTTTGCATACTTGTTAGCATCTTTTAGGATTGACAAAACCTTCTGGTTGTATCACATACAACCTTTCCTCAAGAAAACTGTCGAGGAAACAATGTTTTGACATCCTATTTGCAAGATTTGATAAATAATGCAGTAACTGCTAATATAACTCCAACAGACTCTTAGCACCGCTACGAGTGAGAAAGTCTCATCATAGTCAACTCCTTGAACTTGTCAGAAAAACATCTTAGCGACAAGTAAAGTTTTCTTAATGGTGACACTTACCATCATTGTCTGTCTTCCTTTTAAAATCCATCTGTAACCAACAA
Organism: Triticum dicoccoides; assembly: GCF_002162155.2. Lineage (NCBI taxonomy): Eukaryota > Viridiplantae > Streptophyta > Magnoliopsida > Poales > Poaceae > Triticum > Triticum dicoccoides. Next base: position 615,660,696 of record NC_041385.1, read on the forward strand.
CCTTACGACCATCAAGTAGTTCTTCCAAAGTCTACACTTTGTTTTCTTACATGGATCCTCTCTCGGATTTTATGGCCTCGATCCATTCATCAGAATCCGGGCCCACCATCGCTTCTCCATAGGTCGTAGGTTCATTGTTGTCTAGCAACATGACCTCCAAGACAGGATTACCGTACCACTCTGAAGTAGTACGCATCCTTGTTGACCTACGAGGATTGGTAGTGACTTGATTCGAAGTTTCGTGATCACTATCATTAGCTTTCACTTCAATTGGTGTAGGCGCTACAGGAACGACTTCCTGTGCCCTGCTACACACTGGTTGAAGTGACGGTTCAATAACCTCATCAAGTCTCCTCCATCCTCCCACTCAATTCTTTCAAGAGAAACTATTCCTCGAGAAAGGACCCGTTTCTAGAAACAATCACTTTTGCTTCCGGATCTGAATTAGGAGGTATACCCAACTGTTTTGGGTGTCCTATGAAGATGCATTTATCCGCTTTGGGTTCGAGCTTATCAGGCTAAAACTTCTTCAGATAAGCGTCGCAGCCCCAAACTTTTAATAAATGACAGCTTAGGTTTCTCTAAACCATAGTTCATACGCTGTCATCTCAATGGAGTTACGTGGTACCCTATTTAAAGTGAATGTGGTTGTCTCTAATGCCTAACCCATAAACAATAGTTGTAATTTGATAAGAGACATGATGGTATGCACCACATCCAATAGGGTGCAGCTATGATGTTCGGACACACCATCACACTATGATGTTCCAGGCGGTATTAGTTGTGAAACAATTTTCACAATGTCTTAATTGTGTACCAAACACGTAACTTAGATATTCATCTCTATGATCATATCATAGATGTTTTATCCTCTTGTCACGACGATCTTCAACTTCACTCTAAAATTACTTGAACCTTTCAATAATTCAGACTTGTGTTTCATCAAGTAAATATACTTAGAATCTACTCAACTCATCTGTGAAGTAAGAGCATAATTGTCACATCCCTAGCTGCTGGTAGTGCTCTAGGCTAGCTCATGTGTGCATCATGTTTAAATTCTGAAAATTTGAACTGAGGGAATTTTGGAAGCCTCAAAAACTTAAATAAAAGAGGGGCAAAAACCCTAGAAATCTCATTCATTGCTCCAAAATGCTCTTCTTAAATGTTTGATAATTTTTGGTAAGGGTTCTGGTCCCAACCAAAATATTGAACATTTTTAAGGATTTATTTTTGGGACTTTGGATTTAATTCATTAGCTATTTGAATTTGAATTATATTCATATAATTAGAATATAATTTCAAATACCCCTGAAATATTTTATAAGCTTTTGGAAAAGTCCATCTAGCAATATAAAATATTCAGAGGAGTTTTTGGCATTGTTTGAATTATTTTAAATTCAAAACAGTGGCAAAATAAATTAAATAAAAATAAACAGAACAGAAAAAAAAAAATAAAACAGAGCAGAGGACTACCTGGCGCTCACCTCAGCCCACTTACCTGGCCCAGCTCCTCCAGCGCGGCCCAGCCGGCCCAGCCCATCTCCACTCCCTCCCCTGTCGTCTTCCTCCCTGCCAGGAGGACGGGCACGCGCCCGGCGCGCGCGGCCACGCGCCCCGGCCACCTCCTGCTTCCCGGCCACCTCCTGCTTCCCTCCCCGGCCTCCCTAGCGACGCCACGATGAGGCCTCGTGTCCCCTCGCTCCTCTTCCTCCCCCGCTGCATCCCCTCTCTCCTCTGCTCCCTCTCTCTCGCCCGGACCGAACGGAGCCGCCGCCACCGACGAGCTCCCTCACGGCCACCGCCACCCCCTCTCCTCCCCGACGTGCTCCCGAGCTCCTGCACCTCGTCGCCAACCCCCTCACTGAGCCACGTGACCGGAAGAGCCCCGAAGCACCGCCCCGATGCTTTTTCCCCTCCTCGGCCACCGAGGATCGCCGTCGTCAAATTCGTCGCCGTCCGGCCTCCCTCAAGCTCGCCGTCCACCTCTACAGGGTCTATGTGAGCTCCTCTTCCATTTCCCCTCCTCCCCGCGCTCGTTCCCGCATGCTAGCCGCCCTTTCCACCGGGGGCCGTGAGCTCCTCGCCGCCGGCGATGACGCGGACAAGGCCAGAGCCACCGGAGCTAGCTACCGAGCACGGCAACATGCTCCACACCTCACCAGGAACCTAACACACACACTAGCTTCCCCTCCCGTGCCCCCTAACGCCAACCCCGACCTCGCTCGAACTCCGGCCGCCGCCTCCCTCGCCGCTGCCGACGCCACAGCCAACCCCAACTCCTCTGGCTTGCTCCATTGGATGCGCACGAGCTCGAGCTCCCTGTAGAACCCCTCCGCGCGTCGAATGGGCGCCGGAGCAGCCATTCCGGCAAGCCACCGCCGCGTCTGGTCGTTGCCGGCGGTTAGACGCTGGTGGATTAGCCGGGTTGACCAGGGATTTGACCCCCCTGGGTCACTGACGTGTGGGCCCGTCCCCTGCTAACCTTTGGTTAAATTAATAACTAAGTATAATTAAGCCACTGACTCACTGACATGCGGGCCCGGGCCGACTAATTAAACTAGGTTAGGTTTAAATTATATTAGGATTAGCCGTAGTCACTGACCAGTGGGCCCCACTGGTCAGGTTTGACCCGAGCCGGCCCCTGTTGACTTGCTGACGTCATGCCAACGTCATGCTGACGCAGTAATGTTTTCTGGATTTAATTTAATTCTGAAATTCCAGAAAATGCCTATAACTTCTAAAAATCATAGAAAATTAACCGTAACTCCAAATGAAATAAATTATATATGAAAAATTATCAGAAAAATTCAAGGAATCCATCTGTACCATTTTCATGCATGCTAGAACAACTTATAGCTGCTGTTTAGCACAAATCATATAAAGGGCATTTAAATATCCACATATGGAGTTTGAATTTGAATCTTGGATTCAAACCAACTTCATTTAATCTGGTTTTAGTTGCATTAGCTCAAAACACATTCATTTTGCCATGTCATGATCATGCATCATATTGTGCATTGCATTGATTGTGTTCCCTTCTGTGTTGCCGGTATTTGTCCCCTCTCGATAGACGTGATACCGATGATGTGATCGTTGACACTGATGAAGACTCAATGTTATCTTCAGAAGTGCCAGGCAAGCAAAACCCCCTTGTTCATTCCGATAAAATCCCACTCTCTCGCTCCTGCTCTCTTTTACTGCATTAGGACAACATCGATTCATCTGTTACTTGCTGCGGTAGCTGAACCCCTTTATCCTTTGCATGACCTGTCATTCCACAGTAAATAGATGAAACCCACTAGCATGAGTAGGAGTTGTTTGAGCCTGTTGTGCCTACTCATTCATGTTTGTTCGTCATGCCTACTACTGCTTAGAGTTGAGTCAGGTCTGATTCATCGGGGATGAATCAGAGGCGTGTGAACATGTCCTACTGTGTGTGAGCTAAGTGTATGAACACGATTTGGTAAAGGTAGCGGTGAGAGGCCATGTAGGAGTACATGGTGGGTTGTCTCATTGCAGCCGTCCTCAGGAACTGAGTTCTGTGTTTGTGATCCATGATTCAGCTACTACCACGCATTGGGCCCGAAACCAATGGACCCTCTCGGCTTCTTAATCACCCTTGTCCTCTGTCCAGGAGTTGCAAGTAGTTTCTGGTGTTTGTAGTATGCTGGAGGCCGTGCGCAGCGCTGACCGTAGGGGTGGGCTGTGATGCGGTAGGCACGTGGCACGGTGTACCGGGCGCCCGTTTGGTGTCTCGGGAACCCTGTTCACATCGTTTGGGGCTGTGAGCGAAACTCCGGCCGGATCTCCTCATGGATGGAACCCGAATAGGTGATAAACCTGGACTAGAGACTTGAGTGTTTAGGTAGGCCGTGGCCGACACCCACGTTGGGCTTCCGCTTGAAGGTTGCCGAGTACATGTCGTGTAAACGGCGGTAAGTGGTGAGAGCGTGTGTGAAGAAGTACACCCCTGCAGGGTTAACATCATCTATTCGAATAGCCGTGTCCGCGGAAAAGGACTTCTGGGTTGCTTATATCAGTTCATAGACAAGTGAAAGTGGATACTCTAAAATACGCAAGATAAGCGTGAGTACTATGGATGGCGTTCTCGTAGGGAGACGGGAGCGGATCCATAGTGGTGTATTGATATGGTGAATATGTGGACTCGTGTGCGCCACCTCAAAAGAGTTACTTGCAGTCGTAGTTCAGGATAGCCACCGAGTCAAAGCTGGCTTGCTGCAGTTAAACCCCACCATCCCCTTTGTTGATAATGATGCATATGTAGATAGTTCTGATGTAAGTCTTGCTGGGTACATTTGTACTCACGTTTGCCTATTTTATGTTTTTGCAGAGAGACTTCGGTCTCGCTAGTAGTTCCGCGTGGACTTCGACGTTTAGCTTGATACCTCAGCTACGATCTTGTGCCCTCGGCAGGATCTGGTAGATAGTCAGGCTTCTCAGCCTTTTTCATTTATAGATGTCTGTACTCAGACATGATAGCTTCCGCTTGTGCCTTGACTTGTATGCTCTGATTGTTGGGTCATGAGACCCATGTTTGTAATGTCTCGCTCCTCGGAGCCTATTGAATAAACTACTTGAGTCGTAGAGTCATTTTGTGATGCCATGTTGTATTGCACATATCGAGCATATTGTGTGTATGTTATTAAAATGCTTGGTATGTGTGGGATCTGACTGTCTAGTTGTTTATCTTTAGTAGCCTCTCTTACCGGGAAATGTCTCCTAGTGTTACCGCTGAGCCATGGTAGCTTGCTACTGCTCTGGAACACTTAGGCTGGCCGGCATGTGTCCTTCTTCGTTCCGGTGTCTGTCCCTTCGGGGAAATGTCACGCTTTGAGTACCAGAGTCCTGTTAGCCCGCTACAGCCCGGTTTACCGGAGTCCTGCTAGCCCAGTGCTACAGCCCGGACCCACTTGCTGATGACCGACACGTTCGAAGCTGGGTCATGAATGCCTGTCCCTGTAAGTCTGTGCCACTTTGGGTTTACGACTAGTCATGTCAGCCCGGGCTCCTTATCATATGGATGCTAGCGACACTATCATATACGTGAGCCAAAAGGCGCAAACGGTCCCGGGCAAAGGTAAGGCGACACCCGTGGGGATACCGTGCGTGAGGCCGCAAAGTGATATGAGGTGTTACCGGCTAGATCGATGTGACATCGAGTCGGGGTCCTGACAGCGTTGGTATCAGAGCTTGACTGCCTGTAGGATTACCAAGCCAAACTGGTCGATGTTGAGTCTAGAAATTCTTTAGTTATATGTAGGGGAATTGATTGTGGGATGGAACGTAAGGCTCTTTTTACTCCTTATACCTCATGGCCTTCTGATCTGAGTCATCATCTTCTCTTCTATGGGGATTAAGAACTAGGCTATCTCTTCTTTCTATTAGGATCACGTGTTACTAATCAGTGGACTTATAAGATTGTTGGATTTAAGTCTCAGTTCAGTTCCTACTACTTCCGTATGTTAATTGTTGATCTCGAAACCTTGATATTGTGCTTCTGAGTGGTTATGCCACCATTTTTGTGAATGTCTCAAATCTTTTCTGAGCATTTACAGCCGTTATGCTGTCCGAGTCATCCCAGGTTTCTAAGTAGTCTGATGCATTTGCAAATCCTTTCTTCCCGTTTCAATGTTCCCATGGGCCAGATTAACCACACTAATCAGTGAGTTGAGGTACTCCGTTACCTTGACATATATGTTGGAGATATTATTATGACCCTAGGTGTCTTAGGGGATCATCTAGTGGTCTAGCCATGATTTGTGTCCTAGTGTGAAGATTCTGGCCTTTATTCTCGGAAGCATCCCGTGATGCTACTTAGTAATAGGTATTCTGTTCCTGGGTTCTTGAACCCGAGATTCACTCTACCTACTTCATGTTGATAGTAATTGCTAGTGCCTTTAGGATATTAGTAACCTTTGCGATAGTCCTTGAAGTCCGTGGTATCTTCTTCTTCCAAATACCATGAACTACTTATGGCAGAAGTTCCTCGTTGAACTGAAATATCACAACAGGATTATTCTTGATGAGTTCTCCATTATATATTGTGGCTCTGCCAGTTCTACCTTTCTGCATGGGTTATCCGGAAGAAATATGTTGAACTTTGTTCGACATGCTAATCCATGCATCCACAACTCAGAAAATCATATGTTCTTTTGAGTTGTCCCATCTTAGTTGTTTCCGACCCTCGCCTATCAATTGATAGTCAAGAGTATGCGTGCATTCGTTCGTCGATGCCTATTACCCTTGTGGTCCGCCAAGCCATTCTATTTCAGAATGAATAGGAGAAACAAACTCCAGAATCTCATCCATATCTAGGATTGGGTCAAAGCAATTGTATTCCGCAGATCAAAATGCCAATCCAGCTTCTGGTCTGTTCTACCTTGAAGTATTACCATCTTTATATCAGGATATCATGGGAATTGCACACCATCTTATGAATTCTTGACGCAGTAATACTTCTGATCATCATTGATAATTTCTTGGTTTCCGTGTTATTGTAACCGGAATGCCGACAAATGAATCATGGCGTGTGAAATCAATACGCCTAGCAACCTCGTTGCTGGGCAGTTAAAGGACAATAAATTCATTCTTAGTGTGTTGGTTAGTGAATCATCATTCTAAGATTGATCGTGCTACCTAGTCCTTATTTCTGGTGCACTCTCCGATCAGTGAGTTAGGATAGTGCCAATCCTTGCTTATTTGATCATATCGTCTTGCCCTGAAAAGTAAGATTGTTCTCGAGCTTAGTAACATACCGGTGGTTCATGATATTCCAAATTTCTTCTCGGAAGTATCACCAGGTTGTCGCCTGACTGTTATGTTGAGCTCGTGATCAAGTTGGTTTCTTGTGAACCACCTTCTCTCCAAGAATCGGTGTTAGATATCCCTGAGCTAGTTGGTTAAGCTAGACAACAACTTGGAGAGTTGGAAGATAAAAGCTTGCCTGACTTAGTTCGTTCCAAAGGGGTATTCTTGTGTAGTGTGTGTTGAACAAAGATGATATCTTCATCGATTGGTCCTTGTGATCAGTTGCTGGACCTATTGTCTTATCAATCCTTTGATTTGAGTGTGGGCTATCGTCAAATCAAGTCAGAACCAACGATGTTCGTAATGTTGTCTTACTCGTGGTTGATCCCTCGAGCATACGCCATTATATCTTTTGGGTCTGACCAATGTTATCACCGTGTTCACATGATGGTGGAAGTCCAGTGATATGGAAATTACGATGAGTTGTTGTTGAGCCCATTGACAACATTCTTAACTTCTCCATGATGTTGTTGAACATTAAGTTAGTGTTGGAAACTTTTGAAAGCATTTTCTTCATGCTAGCTCATGAAGTATATATTTGGATGAAAGGAGTGACTTCCTTTGATTCACATACATTTGGTGTAAGTTGCCGCCGTGAATTTGAGAAAGATTGTTTTGTTTCCTTTGGAATCATCCCAAATCAGTCATGCACACGTGCGAAGTATTCTGTAGTCTGGAGACTTGCAACCTTCATTCTATATGTGTCCCTAGCACACTAAGCCACTGATTGACTTGTTCAAGGAAAAGAAGTCTATGCTTGGGATCTAATCCATGGACTTGCGTAAAGACTTCGATATCCTCGATGATGGTTCTCCACCTGAACTCGGTAGTGTTTAATTATAAGACTGCTACGTGGCCATGCTTGTCTGGGACAACGTGTTCACATGTTAGTAGCAGAACCAGCTCATGTTTGGAGCTTGCTATCGTAGTTCATTCCCGAGAATCTCGTAACGTTATCTCGTCGATTTGGGTTGCAAACTTTCATTTTTCTTTCTAGACTTGATGAGTCTGGGATATCCTGACACCAACCAGATCTGAATCTCAGGCAGATGTGATGGTTGGAACATTTCCCAAGAATTATAATATTGGTCTCTCAATAACCGGCAAGGTGGATGTCGTGGCCAACACACCCATCCGGTAGACCTATTATTATAGTATCTTGTTTGAGGAAGTTGGCCACCTCCCCATAGGGATTTCGTAGGATTACTCCCTAGTTGCCCCTATGGATTTCTGTGTTCCGAAGTCCGACCTTTTTACTTGATGTTCTAGATATCAAACCATATCTATGGGTGGATTACGCTAGCACATCAAGGAGAACATTAGAAGCGGAGTGCTAAATGTCTCTCGGTCGATCATCCAGATTTTGTTTCCTTGGCCTCGCTAGGATGAAATCTGAGTTGATGTTATCTTCCTATGCATCTGCATCGTCCATCGTTGTTCATCATGGTGGTATGTTGTGTTGCCAGGATCCTTGACACGGATGTTGGTAAAACCTTGATGAATATGGAAATGCTCAAGTTCTTGAGAGCACGCACAAGCGCTAGGTGTTATCATCGGCACTAATTGGGTTTGCTCTCAGTTTCCTCGGCAATGCTATGACCTTTTCAAACAGTGAATTCAGCCTCTATTGTTGGGTTCTTCCCCAGTTACCAGAATCATTCCCAGCATTTGCATTTTGTTCCCAGCTTACACCACCAATGTGCCATTCTACCATGGGTCTCTTCCATTTCCGGTGGTAAGCAAATTCATCCATTACGTTGTCTTCAACAAGGTAATCCACATCATCCAAGTCCGAGTATGCCATTCTACCGACCCCCGCCAATCGATTGCTGTGATTTGCCTTAGGCTGATATAGAGAGTCTCAATGATCTCTATATCAAAGGTAATTCTTTTTGCCACTTAAGGGGATATATCTTCGAGTCACCTTCCCTAAGGTGCACCATTATGGTGTCATGTCAACTTAACTCCTTGCTACGTTGACAATCGTTTACCACCTTCTTAAGTGTGGAATTATTGTCCACCTAGTGAACCTTCGTCATCCGTTTCTTTCCACCCCTCTTGATGTGTATCTTGTGTCTCAACCCGAGAGATGGTTCTAAGTCTCATTCCGTGAGTTAATCCTGAGTTGTTCGACCTTCGAGAAGACCGATCCTTCTAGAGTTTTCCTTTCCACTTCTTGTCATGATTAGCTGAAGTTCTCAGAGCAAGACGACAAGACAAAGATGGTGTTCAAATCAACGTTCATTTGAAGTGCAACCTGGATCGTGAAGATTGTACTAGTTTGCGTTTCCCCTTCATCCTACCCTACGCTTGAATCTCGAGACGAGATTCTTGTTTAGTGGGGGTGAGTTGTCACATCCCTACCTGCTGGTAGTGCTCTAGGCTAGCTCATGTGTGCATCATGTTTAAATTCTGAAAATTTGAACTGAGGGAATTTTGGAAGCCTCAAAAACTTAAATAAAAGAGGGGCAAAAACCCTAGAAATCTCATTCATTGCTCCAAAATGCTCTTCTTAAATGTTTGATAATTTTTGGTAAGGGTTCTGGTCCCAACCAAAATATTGAACATTTTTAAGGATTTATTTTTGGGACTTTGGATTTAATTCATTAGCTATTTGAATTTGAATTATATTCATATAATTAGAATATAATTTCAAATACCCCTGAAATATTTTATAAGCTTTTGGAAAAGTCCATCTAGCAATATAAAATATTCAGAGGAGTTTTTGGCATTGTTTGAATTATTTTAAATTCAAAACAGTGGCAAAATAAATTAAATAAAAATAAACAGAACAGAAAAAAAATAAATAAAACAGAGCAGAGGACTACCTGGCGCTCACCTCAGCCCACTTACCTGGCCCAGCTCCTCCAGCGCGGCCCAGCCGGCCCAGCCCATCTCCACTCCCTCCCCTGTCGTCTTCCTCCCTGCCAGGAGGACGGGCACGCGCCCGGCGCGCGCGGCCACGCGCCCCGGCCACCTCCTGCTTCCCGGCCACCTCCTGCTTCCCCCCCGGCCTCCCTAGCGACGCCACGACAAGGCCTCGTGTCCCCTCGCTCCTCTTCCTCCCCCGCTGCATCCCCTCTCTCCTCTGCTCCCTCTCTCTCGCCCGGACCGAACGGAGCCGCCGCCACCGTCGAGCTCCCTCGCGGCCACCGCCACCCCCTCTCCTCCCCGACGTGCTCCCGAG
>NC_041385.1:615673468-615693603 GCF_002162155.2 Triticum dicoccoides
GTCAAAGCTGGCTTGCTGCAGTTAAACCCCACCATCCCCTTTGTTGATAATGATGCATATGTAGATAGTTCTGATGTAAGTCTTGCTGGGTACATTTGTACTCACGTTTGCCTATTTTATGTTTTTGCAGAGAGACTTCGGTCTCGCTAGTAGTTCCGCGTGGACTTCGACGTTTAGCTTGATACCTCAGCTACGATCTTGTGCCCTCGGCAGGATCTGGTAGATAGTCAGGCTTCTCAGCCTTTTTCATTTATAGATGTCTGTACTCAGACATGATAGCTTCCGCTTGTGCCTTGACTTGTATGCTCTGATTGTTGGGTCATGAGACCCATGTTTGTAATGTCTCGCTCCTCGGAGCCTATTGAATAAACTACTTGAGTCGTAGAGTCATTTTGTGATGCCATGTTGTATTGCACATATCGAGCATATTGTGTGTATGTTATTAAAATGCTTGGTATGTGTGGGATCTGACTGTCTAGTTGTTTATCTTTAGTAGCCTCTCTTACCGGGAAATGTCTCCTAGTGTTACCGCTGAGCCATGGTAGCTTGCTACTGCTCTGGAACACTTAGGCTGGCCGGCATGTGTCCTTCTTCGTTCCGGTGTCTGTCCCTTCAGGGAAATGTCACGCTTTGAGTACCGGAGTCCTGTTAGCCCGCTACAGCCCGGTTTACCGGAGTCCTGCTAGCCCAGTGCTACAGCCCGGACCCACTTGCTGATGACCGACACGTTCGAAGTTGGGTCATGAATGCCTGTCCCTGTAAGTTTGTGCCACTTTGGGTTTACGACTAGTCATGTCAGCCCGGGCTCCTTATCATATGGATGCTAGCGACACTATCATATACGTGAGCCAAAAGGCGCAAACGGTCCCGGGCAAAGGTAAGGCGACACCCGTGGGGATACCGTGCGTGAGGCCGCAAAGTGATATGAGGTGTTACCGGCTAGATCGATGTGACATCGAGTCGGGGTCCTGACAATAATGATATTCACTGCATGCCTCAGCACTCATTGGATTGCACACATCAAATGTATTACTTCCAACAAGTTGCTCTCTTGTTCCATCTCACTGAAAATGAGGCCTTTCAGTCATCTTGCCCATGTGGTATGATTTGCATGTCTCAAGTGATTCAAAATCATGTGAGTCCAAATGATCCATCTGCATGGAGTTTCTTCATGCGTATATACCAATATACATGGTTCAAATGTCTCAATCTTTTCAAAAAACGAGTGAGTCCAAAGATCCATCAACATGGAGCTTCTTCATGCGTTTTATACCAATATGACTCAAATGGCAGTGCCACAAGTATGTGGTACTATCATTACTATCTTATATCTTTTGCCATGAACATGTGTATCACTACGATCGAGATTCAATAAACCATTCATTTTCGATGCAAGACCATTTAAGGTATTATTCAAATAAACAGAGTAACCATTATTCTCCTTAAATGAATAACCGTATTGCGATAAACATAATCCAATCATGTTTATGTTCAACGCAAACACCAAACCCGATGGTAGAGGGAGCATGTGATGTTTGATCACATCAACCTTGGAAACACTTCCACCACATATCGCCATCTCACCTTTAGCTAGTCTCCGTTTATTCTGTAGCTTTTATTTCGAGTTACTAACACTTAGCAACCGAACCGGTATCTAATACCCTGGTGCTACTAGGAGTACTAGTAAAGTACACATTAATACAATGTATATCCAATATATTTCTGTCGACCTTGCCAGCCTTCTCATCTACCAAGTATCTAGGGTAGTTCTGCTTCAGTGATCGTTCCCCTCATTACAGAAGCACTTTGTCTCAGGTTTGGGTTCAACCTAGGGTTTCTTCACTAGAGCAGCAACTAATTTGCCATTTCACGAAGTATCCCTTCTTGCCCTTGCCCTTCTTGAAACTAGTGGTTTTACAAACCATCAACAATTGGTGCTCCTACTTGATTTCTACTTTTGCGGTGTCAAACATCGCGAATAGCTCAAGGATCATCATATCTATCCCTGATATGTTATAGTTGATCACGAAGCTCTAGTAGCTTGGTGGCAGTGACTTTGGAGAACCATCACTATCTCATCTGGAAGATTAACTCCCACTTGATTCAAGCGATTGTAGTACTCAAACAATTGAGCTTTTCTCCCTTAGTTTGTAGGCTAAGAAACTTGTTGGAGGTCTCTCACCTCTTTGACGTGGGCACGAGCCTGAAATCCCAATTTCAGCTCTTGGAGCATCTCATATGTTCCGCGACGTTTCAGAAATGTCTTCGGTGCCTCAATTCTAAACCGTTTAACATTACGCACTGAACTATCACGTAGTCATCAAAACGTGTATGTCAGATGTTCGCAACATCCACAAACGACGCTCAGGGTTCAGTACACCGAGCGGTGCATTAATTGAGGACATAATCCTTCTGCATAGCAATGAGGCCAATCCTCAGTTTACGGACCCAGTCCGCATAATTGCTACTGTCAACTCTCAACTAAATTTTCTCTAGGAACATATCTAAAACAGTAGAACCAAAACGTGAGCTTCGACATAATTTGGAAAGACCTTTTGACTATGTTCATGATAATTAAGTTCATCTAATGAACTCCCACTCAGATAGACATCCCTCTAGTCATCTAAGTGATACATGATCTGAGTCAACTAGGTCGTGTTCGATCATCACGTGAGATGGACTAGTCATCATCAGTGAACATCTCCATGTTGATCGTATCTACTATACGACTCATGTTTGACCTTTCGGTCTCTTGTGTTCCGAGGCCATGTATGTACATGCTAGGCTCGTCAAGTCAACCTAAGTGTTTCGCGTGTGTAAATCTGGCTTACACCTGTTTTATGCAAATGTTAGAATCTATCACACCCGATCATCACGTGGTGCTTCGAAACAACAAACTTCCACAATGGTGCACAATTAGGGGGAACACTTTCTTGAAATTTTAGTGAGGGATCATCTTATTTATGCTACCGTCAGTCTAAGCAAATAAGATGTAAACATGACAAACATCACATGCAAATCATAAAGTGACATGATATGGCCAATATCATCTTGCGCCTTTGATCTCTATCTTCGAGGCGCGGCATGATCACCTTCGTCACCGGCATGACACCATGATCTCCATCATCGTGTCTTCATGAAGTTGTATCACCAACTATTACTTCTACTACTATGGCTAATGGTTAGTAATAAAGTAAAGTAATTACACGGCGTTTTCAATGACACGCATGTCATACAATAAATTAAGACAACTTCTATTGCTCCTGGCGGTTGTCATACTCATCGACATGCAAGTCGTGATTCCTATTACAAGGACATGATCAATATCATACATCACATATATCATTCATCACATTCTTTTGGCCATATCACATCACATAACATAGCCTGCAGAAACAAGTTAGACGTCCTCTAATTGTTGTTGCATGTTTTACATGGCTACTATGGGTTTCTAGCAAGAACGTTTCTTACCTACACAAAAGCCACAACACTGATATGCCAATTGCTATTTACCCTTCATAAGGACCCTTTTCATCGAATCCGATCCGACTAAAGTGGGAGAGGCTGGCACCCGCTAGCCACCTTTATGCAACAAGTGCATGTCAGTCGGTGGAACCTGTCTCACGTAAGCGTATGTGTAAGGTCGGTCTGGGCCGCTTCATCCCACAATACCGCCAAAACAAGATAGGATTAGTAACGGTAAGCAAATTGAACAAACCAACGCGCACAACTACTTTTGTTCTACTCGTGCATAGAATGTACGCATAGACCTAGCTCATGATGCCACCGTTGGGGAACGTAGCAATAATTCAAAATTTTCTACGCATCACCAAGATCAATCTATGGAGATTCTAGCAACAAGAGAGGGAGAGGATGAGCATCTTCATACCTTATAAGATTGCTAAGCATAAGCGTCACTGGAACGCGGATGAGGGAGTCGTACTCGCGGCGATTCAAATCACGGAAGATCCGATCTAAGCTGAACGGACGGCGCCTCCGCGTTCGACACACGTACAGCCCGGGGACGTCTCCTCCTTCTTGATCCAGCAAGGGGAGAGGAGAAGTTGAGGGAGAGCTCTGGCAGCACGACGACGTGGTGGTGGAGCTTGCAGTTCTCCAGCAGGGCTTCACTAAGCACTACTCAGGAGGAGGTGGAGTTGGAGAGGGGGATGGCTGCGACAGGGGCAAGGGATAAGCTCCCATGTGCCTCCCCACTATATATAGGGGTGGAGGGGCTGATTTATTTCCCTCCAAGTCCATTGGGGCATTGGCAAAGGTGGGAGGAAAGAAATCCCATCATTTCCCTTCCCCACCGATTGTTATCCCCCCTTTTTAGGGATCTTGATCTTATCCCTTCGGGATATGATCTTATTCCTTCTAAGGGGGGATATTGATGCGCCTTGACCAGGGGTGTGGGGCCTTTCCCCCACTACCCACGTTCATGTGGGTCCCCCCATGCAGGTGGGCCCCACTCCGGAACCTTCTAGAACCTTCCAGGTACAATACCGAAAAATCCCAAACATTTTCCGGTGGCCAAAATAGGACTTCCCATGTATAAATCTTTACCTTTGGACCATTCCGGAACTCTTTTGACGTCCAGGATCTCATCCGGGACTCCGAACAACATTGGGTAACTGCACACTAATTCTCATAACAACTCTAGCGTCACCGAACCTTAAGTGTGTAGACCCTACGGGTTCGGGAATCATGCAGACATGACCGAGACAGCTCTCTGGCCAATAACCAACAGCGGGAACTGGATACCCATGTTGGCTCCCACATGTTCCACGATGATCTCATCGGATGAACCATGATGTTGGGGATTCAATCAATCCCATATACAATTCCCTTTGTCAATCGGTACGTTACTTGCCCGATATTCGGTCATTGGTATCCCAATACCTTGTTCAATCTCGTTACCGGCAAGTCACTTTACTCGTTCTGTAATGCAGGATCCCGCGACTAACTACTTAGTCACATTGAGCTCATTATGATGATGCATTACTGAGTGGGCCTAGAGATACCTCTCTGTCATATGGAGTGACAAATCCTAGTCTCGATTCGTGCCAACCCAATAGACACTTTCGGAGATACCTGTAGTGTAACTTTATAGCCACCCAGTTACATTGTGACGCTTGGTACACCCAAAGCATTCCTACGGTATCCGGGAGTTGCACAATCTCATGGTCTAAGGGAATGATACTTGACATTAGAAAAGCTTTTAGCAAATGAACTACATGATCTTGTGCTATGCTTAGGATTGAGTCTTGTCCATCACATCATTCTCCTAATGATGTGATCCCGTTATCAATGACATCTAATGTCCATGGTCAGGAAACCATAACCATCTATTGATCAACGAGCTAGTCAACTAGAGGCTCACTAGGGACATGTTGTGGTCTATGTATTCACACATGTATTATGGTTTCTAGTTAATACAATTATAGCATGAACAATAGACAATTATCATGAACAAGGAAATACAATAATAACCATTTTATTATTGCCTCTAGGGCATATTTCCAACAAGATTGACCCCCTCTTGATGAGAGGATCGATGGTGATGATGATGGTGATAATTTCCCCTCCCGTAGGGATGTTTCCCCGGTAGAGTAGCTCCGCTGGAGCCCTAGATTGGTTCTGCCTCGAGATAGCGGCACTTCGTCCCGAATACGTCCCTATTTTTTCCAGGTCAAAACACACCATATAGCAGAAGATGGGCGTACGAGGCCTGCCAGGGGCCCCACAAGGACGGAGGGCGCACCCAGGGGGGTAGGGCACGCCCTCCATCCTTGTGGATGGCAGTTGGCCCCCTTTGGTGCTTTCTTCGCCCAATATTTTTTATATTTTCCAAAAATATTCTTCGTGAAGTTTCAAGACTTTTGGAGTTGTGTAGAATAGGTCTCTAATATTTGCTCCTTTTCCAGTCAGAATTCCAGCTGCCGGCATTCTCCCTCTTCATGTAAACCATATAAAATAAGAGAGAATGGGCATAAATATTGTGATATAACGTGTAATAACAGCCCATAATGCAATAAATATCAATATAAAAGCATGATGCAAAATGGACGTATCAACTCCCCCAAGCTTAGACCTCGCTTGTCCTCGAGCGAAAGCCGATATCGAAAAATATGTCCACATGTTTAGAGATAGAGGTGGCGATAAAATAAAATACGGACATGAGGGCATCATGATCATCTTTAGAACAGCAACATATATTGTCATATAATTTCTTATGCTCAAGTAACAATTCATTCACAAGGTAAAGTATGAACCAAACCATGATCTTAGTCATTGAAGCAATTGCAATTTATCATAACGTTAGAAAGGGTCAATATAAGATCTTTTCAGCAAGTCCACATACTCAACTATCATTTAGTCTTTGACAATTGGTAACACTCACGCGATACTTATGGTACAAAGTTTCAATCGGACACAGAGAAAGATAGGG
Organism: Triticum dicoccoides; assembly: GCF_002162155.2. Classification (NCBI taxonomy): domain Eukaryota; kingdom Viridiplantae; phylum Streptophyta; class Magnoliopsida; order Poales; family Poaceae; genus Triticum; species Triticum dicoccoides. The sequence goes on from NC_041385.1 coordinate 615,679,920, forward strand.
GCTTATAGTTTCGCCTCCCAACCTTTTACCTGTCGTGGGAGTAAGTCTGATAGTAAGAATAGGGGGTACATAGGAGGAGGCAAGGTCCTAGATACGGTGAGATTGTGCATGCAAGATTTACAAGTTCATGCCCCTCTTGGAGGAGGTAAAATCCCTATGTCTTGGTGCCCCGAGGTTGTGTCAACTGGATTATGCGTGAATGTTACAAGGGTTGCGAACCCTTGTGACAGAGGAGGAGGGTGGCTTATATAGAGTGCGCCTGGACCCTCTCAGACCTCTGTTACACAGGGTTCAATGTGAGTTAAGATGGGGCGTTACTGGTAAAGCCAGTCATAAATGATCTTTAAGACTACAGAGTGAACGCGTGATCCTTGCCATCCTGGGGCGACTTTAGCTGTACTCCGAGTGGTTCTCCATATGGTCGAGTGACTATGCCGTGGTCGAGTGGAATTGGGGTGTCCGAGTGGAGTCTTCTATCGAGTGGATCCCACTTCAGGGTGATTCCAGTCGGTACTTTCTGTTGGTCCTTGAATGTCTTTGATTGTAGGTCAGTGTACTTGGGTGGGGTGTCTAGGTTAGGCCTAAGACCCTACCCTAGGTACATGTCCTCGTCATTAGCCCCCGAATGGTTTGAGGTCCGGCTGAAGAAAGGTTGAAGTTGATTTCGAATCAATTCAATGCTCCGGAGGCATCTCATAGAAGTCTGAGAAGCACACTAGTACTTTCAATCTTGCTTCCGTTGGCTTGATCGATTCTGGTATCTTGAAGTCGCCGAGTGAATAAATGTGATAAGCCTTCGAGTGAATTAGGACGCGAAATCTTAAACTCGATTGATTGCCCTGCGGTTTTCGGATTTCGCGGGATTCGAAATTTCAGAGAAGCGCGCCGGACGAGGCGCGGCGCAGTAAACGGAACAAATCGGATTGGGACTCCTCGATTTTTGTGATGCCTTTTTCATCACGTATCGAGCCTGCTCCTACGATGGGATATGATATGATCGCTGGGGCCACTAGTCAGCCACTCGAAGCCAGCCTAATAAAAGGCGTCGAAGCCGATGCGAGATACAATGCCTTCAATCGTTCCCCATTCTCTCTTCTTCTCTACCTTCTTTCTCTCTGCTCCCCACGCCTCTCCTAGGCCCTCCCACGGTCGAGAAGGAGGACTTGGAGAATCTTGCCCACAATGGCTTGATTACTCCTGGGTGCTGAAGACTGCCTGGGGACGAATTTGAGCCTCAGCCGCGCGATGGTGAGTGATACGTCTCCAACGTATCTATAATTTTTTGATTGTTCCATGCTATTATATTACCCGTTTTGGATGTTTATGGGCTTTACTATACACTTTTATATCATTTTTGGGACTAACCTATTAACCGGAGGCCCAACCCAAATTGCTGTTTTTTTTGCCAATTTCAGTGTTTCGAAGAAAAGGAATATCAAACGGAGTCCAAACGGAATGAAACCTTCGAGAGCGATCTTTTTGGAACAAACGCAATCCATGAGACTTGGAGTGGACGTCAAGAAGCAGCTGAGGCGGACACGAGGGTGTAGGGCGCGCCCTAGGGGGGTGGGCATGTTGGGTTCTACGGTAGGGTGCGTCGACTGCAAATTTTAATTTCCTCTGCGCAGAACAACCAAGAACATGCTACGGGAGATTGATCACAATTCGTTACCACTAGACGCGCAGTGCCGTGCAGCGGAAGAAGAGTTGGGGCAGCGCGTCCGCGTGGATCGTCTCCTCCTCGTCCAATCTCCGTCGAACAGCCGATCGTTTGATCCCACGTACAAGTTCACCGGAGCGGCGCAAGTGCACCGCCTCTAACGGTATCTGCGCGTGCAGGAGGAACACCGTGTGGCGGACTGCTAGGTCCGATCACACAGTCGGCGGCGAGTAGAGGTGGCTATTCGCAACACATGCAAACCCTAGTCGCAACACCGAAGCGATCAACTAAATAAGTGTGTTGCACCTCCACCTTATATAGGCGTCCGTCGCGGGCTCAACACTTGGGCCTCGCACGGACCCTAAAGCCCAAAGTCTACTCGGTCATGTTCCTAGTCCAGTTCGGATCACATTCGACCAGTGTCCTACGAACCGACCTCGTAGGTTCCTTCCCTTAAGCGCGCGACCCCTTAGGTTCAAGTCGGCTTGGTCACAGTTTGGATCACCTACGACCTGCACGGTTGGTAGCGGCCTCTAGCAAGGCGTGCCGACCATCAAGCAGACTATGAAGCTGGTTAGGCGAACCTGTACAAGGTGTCACACTTCTGTTCCCTTTGCCGCACGATATATGTTGTCAGACTCAAGGCGAGACTGTCATCCTTGTGCTAGTCTGACCTCTTTCTTGTTCCAGTGATCCCGACCACAAACTGGATTATCTCATAATCCCTGTCGCATGGCCATGCTTATCCTGGTCGGATCACACGAGGGGCCCAGAGTATATCTCTCCTGATCGGAGGGGCAAATCCCATCTTGCTCGACCATGTCTCGCAGCATGGGACTGGACAAACCCGAAACCTACCTTTGTAACTACCCAGTCACAGAGTAGCATTTGGTCGGCCCAAAGCAAGTCTGTCACCATCTCGAGTACATGCGTCGGCTCAGGTCTTAGGACATAGAATGTATGTTGTACTAGAGACTCACAGATGACATATCGCCGCGTCTCATAGTTGGGTCTGTCCGACTCGGACCTTATCTCGACTCGGATCCGACTACGTCAAATCCGATCAGACCTTTCCAAGTCCATACTATCCGGTTAGCATCTAATGCTCCATGGCCAGTGAGACCAAGCCATCGACCGTGTCATATGCTAGTCTAGTCGGCTGCGCATCCACACAACCCTTTCAACTACGGACCTTTTAGGACAGTCACCATACAATGCATAGTCCCACAAACAAGTCACGTACTTGCTGATACACATCATTGATAATGTGCAAGGACTATCTTTATTCATAAACACATAGGAAATATCATTATACATGATTGCCTCTAGGGCATATCTCCAACAGTCTCCCACTTGCACTAGAGTCAATCAAATAGGCATCAAATGCCCATAGCTCTAACATGCCCCTCATGCTTGGGTTGTGGAAGCGGCTTAGTCAACGGATCTGCAACATTTGCATTCGTGTGAATCTTGCATAACTCTACATCACCATTCTTTACGATCTTTCATATCAGGTGATATTTCCGGTCTATGTGTCTGACCTTGTGGTGATTCCTCGGCTCCTTGGCTTGTGCGATGGCACCAGAATTATCACAATAAAGGTCCAACGGTTTCATCGAGGCTGGGAAAATACCAAGATCATCCAGCAAATGCCGGATCCAAACACCTTCCTTTGCAGCTTCACAAGCCGCAATGTATTCGGCTTCTGTGGTAGAATCGGCCACCATATCCTGCTTGGAACTCATCCAGTGCACTGCTCCTCTGTTCAGGACGTACACGAATCCAGACTGTGATCAACAATCATCTCTGTCAGTATGGAAACTAGCATCAGCGTAACCCCTTACGACGAGCTCTTCCTCACCTCCATAAACTAGGAACATCTCTTTAGTCCTTTTCAGGTACTTCAAAATAGTCTTTACCGCTGCCCAGTGACTCTCACCTAGGTTGGCCTGGTATCTGATTGTTAGGCTTATTGCAAAAGCAACATCAGACCTTGTACATATCATGGCATACATGATGGATCCGATTGTCGAGGCATACGGAATCCTACTCATCCTGCTTCGCTCACCAGATGTCGAAGGACTCTGAGTCTCGCTTAGCCTTATACCATGTGAGAGTGGCAAGAACCCTTTCTTCGCCTCACTCATGTTGAACTGCTTCAACACTTTATCTATGTACGTGCTCTGGCTTAAGCCGAGTAGCCTCCTCGATCTATCTCTATAGATCTTAATGCCTAAAATATACACTGCCTCACCAAGGTCTTTCATCGAAAACTTGCCATTCAATGATTCCTTGACCGATTTTAGCATCGAAACATCGTTCCCGATCAGTAGTATGTCATCCACATACAAGATCAAAAATACTATTGAGCTCCCACTTAACTTCTTGTCTAAACAAGAGTCCTCTTCGCTTTTGATGAAACCGAGACCAGTGGCGACCTCATCAAAACGAACGTTCCAACTCCGGGATGCTTGCTTTAACCCATAAATGGATCTCTTTAGCTTGCATACCTTACTAGTGCTAGTGGGATCGACAAAACCTTCGGGTTGTATCATATACACGTCCTCGATTAAATTTTCGTGAAGGAAAGCCATTTTGACATCCATCTGCCATATCTTGTAATCGAAATATGCAGATATAGCTAGTATGATCCTCACCGATTTTAGCATCGCTACCGGCGAGTAAGTCTCGTCGTAGTCAATTCCTTGAACTTATCCATAACCTTTAGCGACAAGCCGAGCTTTGTGGATCTGAACATTTCCATCCACATCAGTTTTCTTCTTAAATACCCATTTGCAACCAATGGCTGTTACCCCAGGCGGCGGATCAACCAAGTCCCAGACTTGATTCTCATCCATGGACTTTAACTCGGATCTCATGGCTTCCAGCCATGCCTCGGAATCTGGGCTCACCATCGCTTCCGCATATGTGGCCGGCTCGTCGCTTTCTAGCAACAATACATCACGCACTCTGCGCAATCTCTCTGACCTCCGTGGTTCCGGTGCCACTTCCACTACGGCTTCCCTGACTGACTCCGATATGATCTCATCACCAGCCGAGCCGTCCCCGAGTGGTCCTCAAATTTCTTTGAGTCGGACCGTCCTCCCACTGGCCTCCCGTCTGAGAAACTCCTTCTCAAGGAAAACCCCGTTCCGAGCAACAAACACTTTGTTCTCTTCCCGGTTGTAGAAGCTATATCCCAAGGTTTCCCTCGGATATCCCACGAATATGCATTTATCCGATTTAGGTGTAAGCTTGTCTGACATAAGTCACTTGACAAATGCTTCACAACCCCAAATCTTTAGAAAAGACAAACTGGGACTCTTCCCAGTCCACATCTCATGTGGTGTCTTGTCTACGGATTTTGATGGTACCCTATTAAGTGTGAAAGCTGCAGTTTCTAGAGTGTATCCCCATAATGACAAGGGTAAATCCGATTTGCTCATCATAGACCGGACCATGTCCAACAAGGTCCTATTCCTCCGTTCCGACACGCATTTTCTCTGTGGCGTACCCGGAGGTGTGAGCTGAGGTACTATACCTCGGCTTTTCAGATGATCATCAAACTCCTGGCTCATGTACTCACCTCCACGATCAGATCGTAGAAGTTTTATAGTCTTGCCGAGCGGATTCTCAACCTCGTTCTGAAACTCTTTGAACCTTTCAAAAGTCTCTGACTTGTGCCTCATCAAATAGATATATCCATATCTACTCAAGTCATCGGTAAAAGTCACGAAGTACTGATAGCCACCTCTGGCAATTGTGCTCATTGGACCACACACATCACTGTGTATAAGCTCCAACAACTCAGACGCCCTCTCGCAACTCTTTGCGAAAGGAGACTTAGTCATCTTGCCGAGGAAGCATGATTCACATGTCTCGAACGACCCGAAGTCGGACGAAGTTAGGAGCCTATCATCATGGAGCTTCTTCATGCGTTTCAGACTAATGTGCCGAAGCCGGCAATGCCAGAAGTATGTCGGATTTATCTCATTAGGCTTATGCCTCTTGACATTCACGCTATAGACTGGTTCCTATTCTAGATTCAATATGAATAGCCCATAAATAATGGGTGCATAGCCATGGAACATACCATTCAAAAATATCGAACAACCATTGTCCTTTAAATTGAATTCATAACCTTGACTCATCAAACATGAGGCAGAAATAATGTTCCGACTAAGTGCAGGAATGTAATAACAATTATTCAATTCCATAATGAATCCGGAAGGAAGCTGGAGCTGCATCGTGCCGACTTCCAATGCAACAACTCTTGCTTTGTTGCCGACCCTGATGTCAATCTCCCCTTGTGCCACACGCCTAGTTCTTACCAGCCCCTACATCGAGTTGCAAATATGAACAACAGACCCGGTATCAAATACCCAAGAGCTACTAGGTATGTAAGCAAGGTAAATGTCTATAACATATGCAACAACTGTACCTTTGCCTGAAGCAGCATTCTCGGCCTTCTTGCCATGCTCTGCAAGCCACTTGCTACAGTTCTTCTTCCAGTGACCGGTCTCCTTGCAGTGATAGCAAACGGTCTTCGAGTCCGGTCCAGACTTCGGCGCAGTGGCGGAGGTTACCGTCTCCGTGCCCTTTGCCTTAGCCTTTTTCTTGGACCAACTCTTCTTGAACTTAGCCGATTTCTGCACCACCAACACTTGATGCGTGCCTTTCTTAATATCCTGCTCCGCCACTTTGAGCATCCCATGCGATTCAGTGAGCTTCTTATCCATGCCATGCATATGATAGTTCGAGATGAATGTCCCATAGCTGGGCGGAAGAGAACCCAGAATAGCATCAGTAGCCAGCTCATCCAAGAGCAGGAAGCCCAAACAATCCAAAGCTTGCACATATCCGATCATCTTGATCACATGTGGGCTCAGTAGATCACCTTCCTTCAGCTTGCAATCCATCAAGGATCGCCAGACGTTGAACCTTTTGGTCCTAGTCTGTGTCTGAAACATGCTTTTGAGACTCTCGATCATATCGTAAGCCTCAACATTTTCGAAATGCTGTTGCAAATCAGGCTCCATAAAAGCCAACATCAAACAACTTATCTCCGTTGATTCATCAACGAGTTTCTGGTAGGCATTCTTACTTGTGGCATTAGCATTATCGGCAGGTTCCTCTGGAAGTGGATCCTCTAGAACATGTTCCTTTTTATCGTGCTTGAGAACAATTCTCAGATTTCTATACCAGGTGGTAAAGTTTGTTCCATTAAGTTTATCCTTTTCCAGAATTGACTTCAATGCAAAGTTGGGTTGAGCAGGTGGTGCCATTGATCTACAACAGAAAATATGCAATCACTAAGCAATGTGTTTATGTAGAGTAATTCGCCTAACCAGAAATACTCCCACTGAAGTCAGCATCCCTCCGCAAACTCTCAGTGATTCAGGATCCGACTAGCGCATGCGACTAGTGAGCTTTAGCATCACTGCTAGCCAACATACCTATCCGGTAAGCAACTCCTTGCTAATCGTATCTCTATACGACTCCTATCAGTCGAGAAGGTATCTCATACCCCGGCTCCCAACTTTTTTTGCCACAAGGCCCAAAACCGTTTTGATAGCCTTGTCAAGTTAACCTGATGCAGTGCATGTCCGTGTCCGACACGAACCCTTCAGTTCAAGGACACCCAGCAGCACCCCAATTTTATGAGCCCACTACTAGACGTACTTGACGTGCGAAGGTGCAACATCGGGAATGGCAATTTACTTGATATTCATGAGGGATCTTTCTACCATTCTAACATGCATAGAAACAAAGAAGCATAATAATCACAAATAAACACATATTGTGAAATAGTATGGCTCCTTCATGGACGTTCTTCCAGGTCGGCTCCGACTCCGACGACCATTGAGGAACTCCATCTTGTTTGTCACGCCGGGACGCCAAGCCACCAACCTGAGTAATGAATTTACATAGAGTCACAAGTCGACACGCATGTCGTTATACAATATAATGACAACACTTTGGCTCCTGCCGGCTGACAAACATGACACGCAGGCCATGTATAAATTACACACATGCATCACATACACATGAGCCATACTATTCACATCAAACCCGCAAAACAAAGTTATGCATAGAATCGCATTCTACCAGTTTGTGTGTCGGGTAAGAAATACACGACGCTACCGGATGCTTGATACGTCTCCAACGTATCTATAATTTTTGATTGTTCCATGCTATTATATTACCTGTTTTGGATGTTTATGGGCTTTACTATAAACTTTTATATCATTTTTGGGACTAACCTATTAACTGGAGGCCTAGCCCAAATTGCTGTTTTTTTGCCTATTTCAGTGTTTCGAAGAAAAGAAATATCAAACGGAGTCCAAACGGAATGAAACCTTCGGGAGCGATCTTTTTGGAACAAACGCAATCCAGGAGACTTGGAGTGGACGTCAAAAAGCAGCCGAGGCGGTCACGAGGGTGCAGGGCGCGCCCTAGGGGGGTTGGGCGTGCTCCCCACCCTCGTGGGCCCCTCGTGGCTCCCTTGACCGACCTCCTTCGCCTATATATACTAGCATACCCTGAAAACATTGAGTAGCACCACGAAACCCTATTTCCACTACCGCAACCTTCTATATCCATGAGATCCCATCTTGGGGCCTTTTCCGGCGCTCCACCGGAGGGGGAATCGACCATGGAGGGCTTCTACATCAACACCATAGCCTCTCCTATGAGTTGTGAGTAGTTTACCACAGACCTTCGGGTCCATAGTTATTATCTAGATGGCTTCTTCTCTCTCTTTGAATCTCAATACAAAGTTCTCCTCGATCTTCTTGGAGATCTATTTGATGTAACTCTTTTTGTGTTGTGTTTGTCGAGATCCGATGAATTTGTGGGTTTATGATCAAGTTTATCTATGAGAAATATTTGAATCTACTCTGAATTCTTTTATGTATGCTTGGTTATCAGTCTCTTCGAATTATCAGTTTGGTTTGGCCTACTAGATTGATCTTTCTTGCAATGGGAGAAGTGCTTAGCTTTGGGTTCAATCTTATGGTGTCCTTTCCTAGTGACAGTAGGGGCGGCAAGGCACGTATTGTATTGTTGCCATCAAGGATAAAAAGATGGGGCTTATATCATATTGCTTGAGTTTATCCCTCTATATCATGTCATCTTGCCTAATGTGTTACTCTGTTCTTAGAACTTAATACTCTAGATGCATGTTGTATAGCGGTCGATGTGTGGAGTAATAGTAGTAGATGCAAGCAGGAGTCGGTCTACTTGTCACAGACGTGATGCCTATATACATGATCATGCCTAGATATTCTCATAACTATGCACTTTTCTATCAATTGCTCGACAGTAATTTGTTCACACACCGTAATACTTATGCTATCTTGAGAGAAGCCACTAGTGAAACCTATGGCCCCCGAGTCTATTTTCCATCATATAAGTTTCCGATCTATCTTATTTTGCAATATTTACTTTCCAATCTATACCATAAAAATACAAAAAATATTTATCTTATCTTATTATCTCTATCAAATCTCACTTTCGCAAGTGGCCGTGAAGGGATTGACAACCCCTTTATCGCGTTGGTTGCGAGGTTCTTGTTTCTTTGTGTAGGTACGAGGGACTTGCGTGGAGCCTCCTACTGGATTGATACCTTGGTTCTCAAAAACTGAGGGGAAATACTTACGCTACTTTGCTGCATCACCCTTTCCTCTTCAAGGGAAAACCAACGCAGTGCTCAAGAGGTAGCAGTGAGTGTGTCTCCTACCTACCCATGTCGAGCGCGGTTTTTCTTTGTCTCTGCACCCATTCTTTCGAGGATCCCTGAACTTCTTCAGAGCCCAGATTCACCACTTCCCTCCCAACACGATCTTGTACCTTGCTGCATTCATTTCCACGTGGGAAAACTTCTTGGGATGCCACCCACACTAGGGTCTCTTCAAGCATATATTCACTTGTCGTTCTCAGATGGTGAAGAAAGCTAACCCAGACGACCAGAAAACGCATGTGATCTAGATGTGTGGGGGGCTAGGGATCCAAATGAGGGGTAGCAGTTGCTTTCCTCCTGTGACTTTTCCCGAATCAGTTAGAGGGTGGCAGTCGACCTGGTTTTGCTGCAAGGATGTTCTGACTCCTGGTTAGTCGACTGGCCTCCCTCCTTTCACTATGGAGAGACTCCACACCCCTCCACTAGTGGTAGCTCTGGAGGAGAGGGAGGAAGTGCAGATGTTGGTTGTGGCCGTTGTTGAATTGGTGAAGGGAGGAGTGACGGGGATGGATCTGTTGGAAGTGTATCTCAGTCGACGGATCCAGCCCCTGCAAGCCTATGACCAACCCATGTGGATGTATTCGGGCCCAGAGGACACCACTCGGACCCACCCGGAGGAGGTTGACGAGGAGATGGTGGCCCAGTGGCTCCGGAGCGTTACTGGCAACAAGGACAACCCTAGGGGGTCCATGAGGATTCTGCCATTCGACGCCAACAATGCTCCAGGAGAGGTCAAGCTCAAATATCCGTGTGTTTTCCCTTTTTTTTGCGGTTGTTCTCGAATCTGACTCATATCCATAATTTGTGTCTCGCATGTTTTCATCAAGCTGCACTCGATGCACAAGGGAGAGCAGTACCAGGAAGGGATTGATAGTGACAGTGAGGATAGTGACAACCAATATGCTGAAGACAGTGAAGAGGAGAGCGAGGACTTGAGCAGCAGCAGCGAAGAAGTCGACTCACCGCCCCACTCAGAGCGTCGATCTAAATAGTCGCAAGACCCTGCAGGGGGACGTGGCAAGGTTGCTGCATCGAGTGCCAACTTCCCTAACGCACTCGAACGTCAACTCCCAAGCCGAGCGAAAAGGCTGCAAAGCAATCCAAAGTTGCCCCGCCCAAGCCTCGGAAGGGCCTGCCAAAGATCAAGGTGGTTGTGCCCGTGACTTCAACGTAAGCATTTCTTTCTTATGTTCTTCTGTGTTGATGTGAACTCATTGCTTGTTTGACCGAGTGAAATCTAGAAGTCTCAGTGCTGTTACTGCGTGCATGACCTCCATGGACATTGACGAGGAGCGTGGAGACACGAAAACTGCCGATGTGGCCACCTCACAGGAAGGTATGGTTTCATGACCGTGCATGTGCTCTGTTAGTGAATAATGAACTTTGGGCCAACTGAAATTTCACTGTCGAGTGTTTGCAGCACGAACGAATATCATTCAACTCCCGGATGATGATGATGAGGATGTGCCTCCGAAGAATACTGGGAGGAGGGGTCAAACTTTGAGCAGGAAGGTGCCTGGATCCAGAACGCCTCGCTCGTCGTCTGAGCCTGACGTCCAGCCGCTCAATGATCCAGTACGGGCTTCAGTTTCCTTTTCCAATCCTCTATCGACTGACCAACCTTCAGCATTGACTGCTTAGGTTTTAGAGCCCTTTGCACAAGTTCAAGCTCCTACTCCACCGGTCCAGTCACCTGCTCTGTCATCTCGCATGTTTGCTACTTATCCCGTCCCAGAGGATCAAGTAGGAGCCACTAAGGAGGCCATGATTCAGGCAGGTCTAATGATGGACCGACTGAAGGTGGTGTATGATACCAGCAAGGCCGCATATGATGCCAGCTCTGCTCTTCAGGACAATGTTCAAGTAAGTGGAATTGTAAGTTAATTTCTGATTGATTTCTCTGTCCTGGCCTTTGTTCTGTTCATACATGCTCTCTGCAAACTGCTGCTTTATTATTCGTAAGATGTTCATGCATCTATCTTGAATTTTGCAACTTGCGTCTGTTCACCCAGTGGGTGTTTTCTTTCCATACTATAGCTTTTTCACTTGAGTCGACCAGGTCGTGTCGAGTGAAAACCTTGGTCTTGTGGGGGCATGCTAAGTGCACCCACTGGGTATAGTCCCCGAGATCGTCATCAAATGTTTAACTCGGCGGAGATCTTTTCGATATGTTTCCTTACAACACTTCCACTTGACTTAGACAGGTCATGTCGAGTGGGAACTGAACCAGTGGGGGCACGCTAAGTGCACCCACTAGGTGTAGTCCCCAAGACCATAGTCGACTGCGGGCAGTCGGTGGTGGTCTGAGACCCAAAGATGTCGTTGTAGTTTTTTTACTCCTTCCACTCGAGCTGGGCTGACCATGCTAAGTGGGAAATGAAACCAGTGGGGGCACACTAAGTGCACCCACTGGGTGTAGTCCTCGAGACTGCTGTTGGATGTTTGATTCGGCAGCAGTCTTAGAACTCTTTTGCCATGTAAATCATTTTTGCACTTTTCCATTCGAAAGTAACTATTGGCTGACTTGTTAAGCTGCTATTTGCAGAAATCGTGTGAACTTGGGACTCAATACGCCACTGTGGAGCAGGAGAAAAACCAACTTAAGCTCGACCTGGAACTGGCTAAGGAGAACTTCAAGAAGGCCCAAGAGGAAGTGGCAATTATGGGAGGTAACAACCTGCTGACTGTATGCCCTATCATTTTCCCTTTCTATCCTTTGAACCAAGTGATTCCACTCGAACAGATGTGCATAGTGAAATCGTCAACTCCAAGCTCGTCTAAGGAATGTAATTTTTTAGACAAAATGAAGTAGGCTCTGGAACAGAAGGATCTTGACCTTGCTGCGACGCAGAAGATGGCTCGCGAGAAGACTGAACTTGCCGACCGGAAGCTGGCTTTAGTCGAAAAGTTGGAAGATGATAATTCCAAGTTGAAAGCTGCTGTTGATGAGGCGCAAAAAGAGGCTGTGCAGCTAAAGGAGGAGAAAACAGACTTGACCTGGAAGAGGGACGAGCTGGAAGCTTATTTGGGTGACCTCGCCAAGAATATGTTCCTTAAGCTTGAAGGTATTCCTTTTTATCCGACTGAAAAAACTTTCCTGCCATGTTGTTGTTGATTCACTATTTTTCCATGCTTGCAGAATTCTGTCAGAACTTTGAGGAGGAGACCGGGCGGATAGGGACTGGACTGGATCCCATCATCTCCCCTGTCAAAGATGAAGCTTCCATGAACGTTTTGTGACTGGAAGCTCGACTTGCTAGTGTCTTGGACTACATCGCCCGCCTGAAAACTGCAATGTCTCGGGTGGACAAAGAGCTCTGGCCAGAGGTTGTGCTTCAGAATGACCTCGAGTCACTGATTACTCGACTCAACGGCATCCCTGACCGAGTGCAGGCATGGAAGAAGTCAGCTGCGCATTGTGGTACTGATGTCGCTTTATCACTCGTTCGCGTTCACTATATGGATGTTAAGGAAGAGAAGTTGAAGGCTCTGCAAGTAGCCAACACCAAGAAGCATCAATTCCAATCCTTCATGGAGACCTTCATTGATGCGGCCACTCGGATCACATATGGCATTGACTTGGATGCATTTGTCGAGCCAACCAGCCCTCCTCCCGACGAGTGAAAAACTTGATGACTCTATTTGCCTCGGAATGCCGAGTGGATTTTGTAATCATTAAAACTCCTTCGAGCCTGATGCTCGAGTACTTTCGTTTGTAATGTTGAACCTTGCTGGATTTATCCGAACTTGGTTGCTTTATTAAAATATAGTTGCTTTGTTTCCACTGTTCATTGGATTTTCTTGGTTTGAGTGAATCTGGGATCACAACTGTTCCTCCGAAGGAGAGAGTTTCTCTACACTCGGAGTCGACATTGTACTTGTGGTGCGGCTCAGAGTGCATCTAGACCTTGTACTTGTGGCGCAACTCAGAGTGCATCCAGACGTTGTACTTGTGGCGCAACTTAGAGTGTGCTTTGGCATGTTTTTAACTTAGGCGAGTACGGGGTCGCAACTAAGCCCCCGAGTCATAGGATTGCTCTTCACTCGGAGTGTTTTTAACTTAGGCGAGTACAGGGTCGCAGCTAAGCCCCTGAGTGAGAGGATTGCTCTTCACTCTAAGTGTTTTTAACTTAGGCGAGTACGGGGTCGTAACTAAGCCCCTGAGTGAGAGGATTGCTCTTCACTCAGAGTGTTTTTAACTTAGGTGAGTACGGGGTCACAGCTAAGCCTCCGAGTGAGAGGTTTGCTCTTCACTCAGAGTGTTTTTCACTTAGGCGAGTACG